>NC_134486.1:213484675-213607175 GCF_040206685.1 Ascaphus truei
GTCATTTACATTGCTCTTTTCCTTCCATGCCAACTATTTAACCTTACACTGCCTTGCAGAACATATTGGAGCCATACAAATAAATATTACCCTTTCATATAATAGTGGTTTAAACACTTCCCGAGATTGCTCTAAACCTCCCCTCATCTACCTTGTATACAAGCAGACTTAACACTATCACCCGTACGATATGATGTAATCTGCATTATCCACTTGCTGTTCACTACACAACTGACAAAAGATTTTTTTTCTTTTTTTGAGCTTTAAACTAAAAAGAATGAAGCCTGCTAAAACAGGGGGTGGGGAACTAGACCACCAAATAAGGACCTTCCCATGTCTAGCACATGCTACATCCAAACAATAAAAGAGCAATAGCAATTGCTGCTGGATTAGATAGCTGTAATAGCTATCAGCACTTATGTTAGCGATTTACAAATACAGGTCTATAATGTATTTATTACTCCCAATGCACGAGCGCTCTCTGCATGTAGTAACCTCCGCTGCCTGCATAAAACATGGGAGGGTGGGACTTGTATCAGGGGAAAGAAGATGCCTAGTACACGATAAGGTGAGTGTAATCGGTCTGGGGGGTGGGAGGGTTGGCAGTAGGGACACACCGCTCTGAGGCCCAACACCTACCTCAGGAAGCACAGTAAGAGCAGGAAGAGGCCACCCAGCCTTCACCACAAGCGCGCTCACAGCTCAGGCGTCTGACCTCCACGGAAGCCGCTGGAGGCCTTTGCTTCTTGGATACAAGCTCTGGAGCAACTGTAACGCGCGGGCAGCAGCCAGGCATACAGCAGCGAGCTCCAGTCATATCGCGCTCTCTATGGCAGTACCAGCCACCCTGCTTGGTATTCGCCAAAACAGTGTCAGATGGAAGTAGCGTGGGCATGATCGAGGCATACTGCGTGGTGTGAGTGGTATAGTGAGCCCAGCGATGGATGTTCTTAAGGTTGAAATTGCGCGGAAGAAGCAGTTACAGATGCAGCGGCCGTTATACGAACAAATCACGGCACCGTTTGTGTGCGTTGCTGCATTCTACGCGGCATTAACGCCGCCAATCGCCCCAGGCACACGTAAGTTTTCTTTTTATTCGGTTCATTTTATTTGTGTTTAAAGCTTACAAAATATAAGTTAAAATTCTAATTTATTACAACGCAATGCATTTGTTTACCTCTCTTCGGAGCACCCCAATTTTTTTTTATATACAAGGCCCATGGTTTTTAATTCAATTGTTCTCCATCTACACATTAGTCATTCCTTATTTTAGGTTAATTAGGTGGGAAGGAATTGGAGAGGAAGAGGTACCATCTGTTGACAAATGCAGCTCGCAAGCTAGACAGTAAGCAAGACCAAAAAAAAATAACAGCAATATTATTATTTTGCAACTCCAACTTTAAAATGAGACAGAATAAGAAACTAATCTCTACAGGGAATGATCAACCAGATATAAATGATTGCAGACGTCTCTAGAAACTATGCTGTGTATTTGAAGCTGTGATGTTTCCCAATAAATGAAAGCCAGAGATGTAAACCCAATTACTTAATAGTTTTAAAATATAGTATACAAAAGGCACACAAATCACAGAAAGCATAAAAAGATTTATTAGTAATTTGTAAATTAGAAGAATGTTAACCAATTGAAGGCACATAAGACTTTTACAGTCATATGTATTTAATATTGTAAATAATTTGTAGGGTGATTCCATAATATAAAATATACCCAAGTATGTTGTCAATGAATGGAAGAGCAAAGTTATAACTGGAACAAAACTAGAGTAAAGAACTGATAAAGTCTTATGAAAAATCAACTGTTCTTGGAGATCATCAAACTGTACAGTATAAGAATTCTGGTTGGAAGTCATGTCTGCCTCATTTTTAACACATATTACTGCTTGTAAAATGTCCTTAGTCTTTTCTATAGTTGACAACAGCATAACAAAACTCTGCATTCCGGTTTTAGCACACACAAAAAATGTTTATTCTGAAGATACTCACATACAAAAATTGTACAAAAATGGCGGTGACGTCAAATAAGTTATAATATGTTCAAAGATGGTTGCATAATAATTATTTTCCTGGTGTTAACCCTCTGTCTGATTTTGGTGGTATATCTTCTCTCCTGATGTTAACCCTATCGTTCCCCTTCTTGGTGTAATTCTTCTCTTCCAACTAGCCAAATCTATCAGTATTTATCCAAAGAATATCCCTTAGTCAGGTCTTCCTGCTTCCAATACTATGACCGAATAAGGTATCTACATGTGTCCTCCAGCTTAAAACTGATGTCATCTGATAAGGAACTGCCCATCCTCCATACAAGGGAATGCATTTATATTACAGAAATGATTACCTCAGCGTATCATCAGTTAGCAATAGCAACTGATTGTAACTCAAATGTCACCCACAGGGCCCTTCCCCAGACATCAACAAAGCTACAATCCCACTATAACATTTAACCCTATCCTAACGTAACAATGTACAGGGAAGATTAATTTACTATTAGAATAATTAAAGTATGCGACATAGTCTGTATTAAGGAAGAATCGTTGTAAATCAGAATAATTAATATGTGTGGCATCTTGTTTTTATACACTGGATTCAAACCTAATAACAATAGAATAATGTAACTAAATGGAAATTCTTACACTGCTCAAAACATTTAAAATGATAGTTAAACATATTGATGCAATTTGTTTAGCTCAGGTGCTTAATGCACCCGATCACAGTAGTTTTGTTCTGTGTTGCCCTTAAAGCAGCAATACTACTGTACATTCCCCATTTTTTCTTTATTTTTATATCTAAAGCATGTGACAAAGTATAATTCTACATGCTTACCTAAACTGGCAATCGTTTGGTGCTCCTGTTATGAATCTGTAAAAATCCTGGTCAGTGTAATTTAGCAGCTACAATGTATCCTTATAATACTATGGTATTTTGCTGCTTTAAAAGAATAATACAAAGTTTTTGATTGTAAGTGTAACCCTTGTACCCCCCCCCCGCCCCCCAAGTGAGATTGGGGGTCATGCTGTAAAGATGCTACTGGTGCTGTCTTTACCAGTTGGCTCACAGGGGGTGACATAATAATAGTATTGGTGCAGCGCCTCCACCTGAGAGGGATCCCAGCGTAGTGGGAGGAGCCCCTCACAGGACCCAATGACAATAATCACACACAGGGTAAAATAACAATAACCTTTACTGGCAACAGATATACTGTATGAACGGTTCTATTGATCGCTAACATGGTACAACTACCCACCAAGCCTTACAGCGCCGTAACCCAACACTGTGTAGCCCACACCATGTCCCAAGAGTCCCACACCCAACCCCAATGTGTGAGACAGCGCTGATCACTAATTTTAGTTGTTGGTTGGTGCACGTGTTGTGGTGAGGTACCTGCCGCGTGTGTCCACACCCGGGCGCGCCGACAGGAAGACAGAGTGGATCCGCTGATCCAGTGATGAGTCCGCCTCCGCGTGGGGCGGTACCCCGCTGGAGAGTCCCACCGTGAAGATAGTCTCTGTACCTTGCAGTGGTGGTCTGGTCCCAGACCACAGGCTGCCAGTGCTATGCAGCATCGCAGCTGTGTCCGTCAACCTGATCCGCTAATAGGGCAGTGTCCCTGTCTAAGGCCTGTCCCTGTAGCAGCCACAAGCTTACAGGGGAATCGGGGCCTAGGGGGAATGTCTGGCCTAGATCAGGTGTCACCCCTGCACACATACAACCTCCCCTATCTGTGTCCCATCTCCGACTGGCTGCACAGCTCCCAGCGTGCGAAAATGTATCTCTTTGCAGCAGGAGGTCCTCTCAGCCCTATTGGCTCTCAGGTCAGGTGTGTTGCAGCCCCAGTGGCATGCTGGGGGTTGAAGTTCCTACGGAGCCTCTTCCTTATGGCCACCTCTTGTGCCTGGCGTACCGTGCATGCTTGACTCCCTGTCTTATTGCCGCCGCACCAGGAACTTATCTGCGCAGGCGCGACTCACTAATGGCCGCCGCAACTCCCGGCACTTGCACGACTATGCGTAAGATGGCGGCGCCCTGCTATGAGAGCCGTCACCGACGCAATCGCCCTGCCTCTAGCCCCCGCAGCAACCCAACCAGCGCGCTCCCGGCGCATCCACTACCGCAGTGGAGGTAAGGGGTGGGGGGGGAGGGGAAACAGAGGAACCAAGGAGCTATATAAGTATCATTAAGCAGCCCCAAGCAGTGCAGCAGATGCAATGTGCCGGTGCCCACAGCCTTAACACCTTGGTACTATACTACATCGTGGCTTTTTTTTCTAGAGGAAATGGTACTCTTCTTTAGCAGGAGCAGTGAAAGCGATCTAAAACGGAAGATGCGGACGCTCCGAGAAGCAATGACATGATCACGATTTTCCAGAAAAGGTGTGGCAGTGAAGAGGTTATTAAAGGGCTTGTTCCCTGCAGGTCCTGTGATGCCACTCTATGAATTCAGGGGTGAAGAGTGGGGAAGGGGCACGGGCATAAAATATCCTTGCACAGAGGCCCACTTTTCCCCATTTCTACATCTCATAGAAAAAAAAACAAGAACTGTATTGTATAATATGGTGAAGAAATGTTTAAAAGTAAACAACATGGGAAAACTGCATCTTGTTTGCTACACGTTTCTTTGCAAGATAACGATGGCAGCTTTTGAAAGGTGTGGTTTCCTATACGCCAAAATTAGGGAAAAATTTCAAGATGAAAAAGGGGAATTTAAATAATCTAACAATATGCACAACGCACTGGGATCGCAGGACCACAGCTGGACTGTGCAACGGTCGCTGGGTTGGTTAAAAAGGTTAGTTACAGTATGTATGTTTGTTTTAAAAAGCTTTTATTTATACTTGTGATTAATTTAAAAGCCTAATACAAACTGTTATAGAGGCTTATATCACAGATCTGCTGAAGTGGCAGATTTGAAGTCAATAAGGAATATCAGCCATTAGGAGATTACAGAATGTAGAACACAGAGCGAGATACCCCCAGGGGGGTCAGTGTATACCCCGCACAACACTAAAAAGAGGTTATACTAATCCCCTGTTATGACAGAAAGTTACACTCCACAAGCTGGTCTAGGGGTGGTGCCGACTAGGGATAGTGGGTATTGTAGACAGAGGAAAAGAAAAGCTCCCTATTGAGTCGCACTGGAGAAACACCCCTGCTGATTTAAAAATATGTAAGGATGTGGTAGGAACCTCATATGTGTGTTCAGTGTGTGTTCAGTTGGTGTTTGATTCTGTTCAGTGAGAGGCATGTGGAGTGTCTGCAACAGTGTTGCAATGTGCCAGAGCTGAGTGAGACAGGCAGTGGCTGATGCAATAGCTGAGCTGTGTGTCTGTGCAGATTAAGTCAGAGAGGCTCCGTGGAGAAACTACAACTCCCATGAGCTCCTGGGCAGTCACCTGATGTGAAGAACCAATGAGAGGCCAGGATTCTCAGGCAGGGAGAAAGAGATACAATTCGCGGGCTTAGGAACGGCAGTTGGAGCTGGGAGCAGGAAGGGGGAGGAAGGGTGTAGGGAGCAAGTGGCTCCTACACCAGGTAAGGCATCCCCAGATCCCAGGCAGGCCCCAATCCCCACCAGGGTAGGGGGTAAGTACTGAGGGACGGCCCCTAGGTTAGGGACTCTGCCCTTAGGTGTGAGTGTGCAGTCTTGTCAGTGTCACGGCTGGCAGTGCTGTGAGCGCTGACAAGTAGGCACAGTGTGTGTGCAGCACGGTTGAGGCAGGTACCCTTGTTGAGTGCAGTGGGTTGCTGCAGGTACGGTGTGAGTGCAGTGGGTTGCTGCAGGTACCGGTTGAGTGCAGTGGGTTGCTGCAGGCAGTGCGGTTGAGTGCAGTGCGGTTGCTGCAGGTACTGTGTGAGTGCAGTGTGTTTACTGCAGGTGTTAGGCTGAGTTAGTGAGTGGGGATCCGGGAGGTGAAGGGAGAGGTAGTGTGGGTGCAGGGGGTCAGTGACCCACCTGCAAAGGACAGGCTACCCCGTAGGCCCCTAGGAGTGTTCCCTCAAGTCACCAAAGGTTGCGGTGCTGCAGGGACGGCCATAGTGGTAGCGAGCATCACCCTTACTGTGTAGACAGCTAGGGACAAAGGGCCGAGTGTGCGGAGCAGGCTTGGTGGCGAGTCGTCTGGGACCAGACGGCTGGACATTGAGACCCAGGAGGCAGACCGCTAATTCATCTGACCCTTTGCGAAGAGGTACCGGTCACCGCCGTGACCGGAAGGTACTATAACAACAAGTGCACCAACACCGGTCAACCGGCGCTGATCCCGCCTTAGGCTAAACTCTTTAGGAACACTGAGTGAGTGGTTAAAGAACTGAGCCTATACAATATACTATACACGGACACGGTGTGTGGGGCACGCGGTGAGGGAACGGAGATGTTGCTCCTGATGAGTGGGAAGCCACTAAGGTTATAACGTTAGAGTATAACTACATGTTATGTGTTATTGCTACGTTGCATTATTACAGTAAAAAAACAGTTACAATCATAAGGTGTTGTATGTTTCTTGCCCAGGGGAATCTTACGTCACGGGGATCCTGGGTAAGTGGAGGCGCTGCGCTAAGTATATGTATAAGTGTTACCCCAGGCTCCCAGCTAGCGGAGGCTCAGATCTCATGGAGCCGCAGGTGTCGTACAGTGACCAGTAGTTCCTTTGGGAGAGTTCAGAAAAAGGGCTACAAATAAATTTTATTAAACTAATTAAAATATGGTTGTAGTGAAGTGAACAAAGTACCGAATGATTAAAACAAATTAAAAATGAATAAACTGAGGTATCGGTGTGCTTGATCTGAACGCTAATTAGGAAATGATAGTAGCTATTGTACACTATTTTGTTACCACAGTTATACTATTGAATTAACTGTGGAAATAGCCACTTAATTACAATGGTTTAGTCGTCAGTCATCTGATCCCACATGGATACGAGTGCTATTGTGTGATTGTGAGTGTGAGCTCAGTATGTCTATATAAATGGTGGTATGTGGGGTGATTGTTATTGGGTGGACAAATAGTGTTTAGATAAATCTAAATACGCTCTTAGCTATAGGTATATAGAGTCCACACCCTTGTATAAACACATACCCTGTATCACCAGACCGACAAGTGCAGGAATTACCGAGCCTGTAGGTCTGTAATGGTGAAACAACCAGCATACATTGACCACACACTCCTATGTATGGATTTAAAGCATATGGCTCAAATTCTCCTTAATGATAGGATTTAGCACTACAAATACATGAACATAGGATCAACATCAGAGCGTTGCGCTTCCCACGGTGAAGGCTCTGAAACGCTCTGACAGGAAAATGCACCCGACCTCCGATTTCGCCTGCGTACGAGGTAGTGGCGCTGGATGTACCCAACATATGTTTCACTTATTTAGGCTTCATCGGTACCACATAGATATAAATAGTTCTATCATATAATTCAGTGTTTTACATGTTATATACATCCATGCAGAACTACAATCTGTGTCTTACTTTTGTACTGTATGTTTAGTCTCTTTAATGTACAAAATTAATGCGTCAAATTCTGTGTAATGCTACCGGAGGAGCCACCATCTTTTTCTCATAAAAATATTAACTATATTAAAAGGTAATGTATTGGATGTTATATTTTCCTAAAGTACACAAATTGAGAGGTTATATGGCGTGCAATATGGCTTATTTATACAAACTTTAGATTGCCATATTATATACTGCTTTGCAAAAAAATTCCAATATTTTTTTTTACATGTTATTGAGATTGCTGAAGTCACGATATAATATGCATTTGACACCTAAAGAAAAAGTGTAACTTGTTCTGTGTATGGGTAACTGTGATATACCGCAACACTGAAACACAAATCATTGTTTAAAAATATAATTGCACAAATCTCACAATTCCCTTGGCCACACATGGGGAATCTGCCTTGGTAGTGAAGGGGTTTTGGAACCAAGTGTTTCTCTTATTGAATGGCAAATCTTCACAGCTAAGCACCAGGTATCTAAAATTGGCTTGGGAGTTCATAGAATCAGCCCTTAATACTGAACCTTTAAGTCAACTGAAAGTCACTCCAGACAAAGAAACTTGGCACTAAACACGAACCTCGTCTAGACGGTTAAACATGATGTCATTGGAACTGCCCCAGTCATCCTCAGACATCACAGGGTCAGCGCCAATGACCAGATTCATAAACATCTACTAGTTTAGCGGACATTTTAATAAACATTTAAACGCCACAGCCCTGATTCCATTTTTTGTTTATGCAGAATCTTAGTCTTCAGTTATGTATAAATCAAAAATACTCAACAAGACCAGTATATAAAACAAAATCACATGAGAAAATGTTAAATATTTTTTTTACGTGCTTTCAATAAAATTGCTTGATCTGGACATTACAACTTTAAAAGAAAGAGGGTAATAGATGCTCCTCATTTAAAGTGCTTAGTGATCAGAGAATAAGACTAAATAGTCCAAAGAACTGTAGCACAAAAAGGTTCGTCGGTACTTCAATAAAAAACAGGATACTGTACTTTATTATAGAAATATGTTAATGCAACTGCAACCATCTGTAAAATGCATGCGTCACACACTGCCCCCTGCCAGACTCCTCTGCAAGTGCACTCCGCATAAGACTCATGAGGTACATGGCAGCGGCCAATGACAATGGACCCTAGAGAAAGAGGGACTTAGGGAGAGGGGAGTCTTTAAGAGAGACTAACCGAGAATGCAGAGGCCGAGCTGCTACAGCCTGAGGGATCTGAGGACAGAGCGAGTGACCGGGAGCCCGAGTTAGCGGATGCTGGCTGGAGGGAGAGCTATCGATCACCCGAAGGTTCCCAGTGGAGAGCAGCCGGAGGCGCGGACACCCTCAGAGGGGATCCTCAATGGAAGCCACATAAAGGGGGCCGAAGCATTTTGAAAAATACAGGCCTCCTACTCTAGTACAGTAGATAAAAGCTTCAAAAGTGTCCGGCACCATTACACAGGACAGACACTGACACACCCATCCGCACAGTGTCTATTGGGGAGTGTTATGTTTCTTTGTAATGTGAATAAGGATACTACTGTTGAGGATCATAAGGTACTCAAGTATCCATTTCTAATTACTATCATTATAATATAAACTTTGTTGGTCTGCCTCCATTTTGTCTGACCTAGGACCACGGTGGAATAATGTATAGAGGAGAACTCAGGCCCAAACCACAGCAGAAGGGGTTAGACTGAGGCATATAAGAGGGGTTGCATTGGAAGCACTGCTGAGATTGTTTTTGTAGTTGGTGTGACACACAAACAATACAATACTTTCCACTAATCATAACAAGGGCACGGTTAAATTCTACATAGTAGTCTATTTTGACCAGGAGAGGCCGATAATCTACTAGAAAAATTTCTCTGTAGAGTCCTGTCGAGTGTAGCCCACAGCTCCTCACCATGAGTGAAGACATTTTAAGTGAGTGGTGCGTGCGGGATGGCCTGGATTGCAACAAAGCGTTAATCATAACAGTTACAGGCACGGTTGATGTGACTGCCAATGGGGTATTAGGTGTGGTGTAACAATAAAAAAAAATGCATTTATACTGTGTATGTGTGATGAAGATATTGACTATGCTCATGTGCCTAACAGTTTTGCGGGGAGAGACAATGAAATGTGGGATATCACTATTGGTCATCACCCTGCTGCTGGCCCTAGCAATCCCGCAAATCACACTGTCATAGAAAACGTCAGAGAGTTCTTAGCTAAGGAGGGAGCCACCATTGAAGAATTTCGTAATAAGATGTACCCCGAGTCACCCACTTTGCCTACGGGACACGCTTCCGCATCTCCAGAGATGCTCATCACTGCCATGGGACAGCTAGTAGAGAAATCCATGCAATCTTGACAAGGGGATAATTATTATAAAAGATTACGAATCTTCTCAGGTCTAAGGCTGGCCCGTTCGAAGACGATTTTGTAAGCTGGATGTAACAAGCCACACAGATGGTGAAGGAATAGAGGAGATCTGACAAAGATAAAATGGTCCGGGTTGTGGAAATCCTAAAGGGGCTCGCTGTTAGGGAGGGAAATGAGGTCAGTACCGCTATCGAGTACCAACGTGCCTTATAGAACACGATCGGTACTACTGAGATCTGAGAAGAGTTCTTTTTTTAAGGTTCAGGGGAATGTATCGAAAAGAGGGAGAAAAACTCTCCTAATTCCTACATAGACTGGAGGTGGCCCTGCGGAGGGTAGGGAGGAATAAGGGTATTGCCCCTCACTGGATTGACCGCAACTGAGTGGAACAGCTAATCCGGGGAATGCCCTCGGGAGATGTGATGATCCTTTATCTGTGACTCCGAGAACGGAACGTGTCTCCCAACATTTTTAGAGCTGTTGCGAGAGTTTAGAGATCAGGAGGAACAGATGCCGCTCTGTACGGCCACCGGAAGGTCCACCTAAAGCGTGGCAGCCAGGAGTCAAAGGGGGTCAGGAGAAAGAGCAGCTGAGGCCTGGCAGAAGAGGGACTGCCACGAGGAACGGACGAACCCTCCGGAGGAGTGTTGGAACTAATGGCTGCTATGCAGATGGAAGAAGTGCCCGCTGAGAATGACTGGTAAGAACACCACGGAGAGGTACGGTAGCCACCCAGGAGGGAGATGGTCTCTAGAAAGGGGAAAATACCATGAAGAACCCCCGATCAAAAGAGTGGAGGGCCAGATTACTGTAATAGGTGCAGCGAGGAAGGATACTACGCCACCCATTGCTGAAAGAGGAAGAATCTATCCGGCGCACTCTAACCCAGGGAACAACAAGGAATTCAATTGAAGGCGCATACTGTGACCTGTGTGCAGAAAGGCTTAATTCGGACCGCACCGGCATGAGAACATCATGCTTCCCATTTTGCTAGAGGACTCTTTGGTCCATCAGCACGAGTGGTGGTGAAAATAGAAGGGAAGAAATGTGACGTACTTTTGGATAATGGATCCCAAGTATCTATTATCTTTAAACCATGGTACGATCGACACCTGAAACCTCTGCCATTACAGCGGGTGGAGGGGCTTGTGGTGTGGGGCCTGAGTAATACCAGCTAACCTAATCTGAGGTACATAGTGGTGAAACTAGAATTTCCGAAGAAGATTACCGGTGTATCGGGACACCTAACAGTTGTTGTCTTTATATGTCCGGAAGTCCGAAGTAAGGTGGAGACTGGATCCATAATTGGGACCAATGCCAATATCTTTGGGTAGCTAGTGAAATGGGCCAGACAGTAGGCAGGAGCGACTATGTACGGACCCTGACCATTCCTCCACTATGCTTTAAAGCTTATCAACAAATGGAGAAGAGAACTATGGCTGAGGATGATGTACCCCTGGGAGAGTTTAGATGGATGGACCCACATCCAGTCAAGGTACCCCGCAATAGTATGCAGAAGATAAATGGTAAGGTGACCCATTTACGGGTGTCACGCTTGTGCTCTCCTCACAAGCGCAGGGAGAAAGGGAAGGACCCATTAGCGAGGTGGGGAGGCCGCAGGGGATATGAAGGGAGTAAGTTGCCGCGCAGCTGGGGATCGGCGCACGTAGTCACGTGACCGCGCCGCGCGCATGAGAATGCGCGACGCGTCCGGAGGTGCGGTGCCTACTCAGAGACATGACTGATCCAGCTGCATGTGCGCGCATGCTCTGACAGCAGAGCAGGAGTGCGCGCGTTCTCAGGCACCAACGCGGGGGTTGCGGGAAGCCAACGCTTCAGCACGGGAGTCTGGAAACAGAAACCAGGAACATGGGCATGGCATGGAGTCCAGAGCACAAGATAACATCCAGAGAAGGGAATTGCTTCTTGGAGAACGTACAGACTTCTTAAAGGCATAGTGACAGAAACAGCAAGGTGCAGTGAAACTAAATATAACATAAGGGTTCTTAGTCTAATCCATTGGCCAAGGAATTATAAGCCTGCTACCACGTCAAGGTGAACCCTACTAAGCAGGTACCTACACTACCCGACGATAAACTAACCTCAGTAGTATAAGAGTGACTGTCCCAGTCTTCCGGAATCCACAGGAGATAAGTAAAGGTCCCAAGGAGGTCCAGGCAGGTATGCGATGAGTACTAGCAGGCACCAGGGCTGGTAGCAAAAGACTAATAGCAGAGAGAAAGTCAAAGAGAGGCTTACTTCCTGTCAGGAGGAAGAGGGCAGGGTTTGCCAGAAAGCAAGATGGCATTGCTTGCTTCAGAATCCTTAAAGACACAGGATCTTGACTCGCAGCTAGAGGGCGGCGATCAGTAGTAAACAGGTAAGGAAGGGACACGCCGCAGGGGGCGTGTTCCGCGCATCATTACAGTACCCCCCTCTTAAGGATCGAACTCCGAGCGATCCAAGAGACTTAGTGGCAGCGATGCATAGGAAGGAATGCTCGCAGCTAGAGGGCAGCGCCCGCCACACAGAGAATCAACAGGGAATCTTGACTCGCAGCTAGAGGGCGGCGCACGCCATACAGGGAGACATCAGGGAAACTAGGCAAGAGGGCAGCGCCCGCCACACAGGGAATCAACAGGGAATCTTGACTCGCAGCTAGAGGACGGCGCATGCCATTCAGAGAGACATCAGAGAAACTAGGCATGGGTAGAGAATACGCCACAAGGGGGCGTGAAGTTGACTCGCAGCTGGAGGGCGGCGCACGCCGTCACGTGTACGCGCCACGCGTGAGAGAATGCGTGACGCGACCGGGGGTGGCTGGGCTCCGTGCTACGAGTAGGGAACCGCGGGTGCGTGCATGCTCTATAAGGAGAGCGGGAACTGAGATGCGGCAGGTAAGGAGGGAGCACGCCGCAGGGGGCGTGTTCCCCGATTCCTTACAACGGGACATCAAAGGGCCCACTTTTATGATAGACAGTCCTCCTCATGGAGGATACCGAGGAGGGCAGTTAGTAAAGAGTGGCGTACTCTCAGTATCCATGAACAAATTGGAGAAGGCTGTAGTGGAAGAAACGAGACTGCCTATGATGTGCTGGTACAAAGAGGCACTGTGGTAGCCTAGCTGTACATGGCCAAAATAATGGACCCAGCCCGGCAGAAAGGGACTGGTGGGGGTAAGCTGACCCAGATAGGTTTGACTTCGGAGACAGTACTGCCCCTGAAAAATGGAAGAGGAATCTGAGAGAGAAGATGGCCCGAAGGCCTGAAGTGTACTCCACCCATGTGTGGGACGTAGGACGCGTTAAGGGAGTAGAGCACTGAATAACACCTTCATGATACCCGTCCATTTAGAGAAAGGTCATGAACATTGGCTAACGTCGAAGACACCATCTACATGAATTGATGGGGCAGGTATAATCTCGAATCCTGAAGTCCATATGCCTCTGCTAGGCCTGTCTTTGGCCTTCCTGTGCTGAAGCTTCCTGTTTCCTGAGGCCTCCTCCTTCCATAGGCCATTCCTGTGCTAAAGCCCCTGTACTGAAGCCTTCACCCAGAGGCCGTTCCTGTGCTGCAGCTTCCTGTTTCCTGAAGCCTCCTCCATCCAGAGGCTGCTCCTGTGCTAAAGCTCCTGTGCTGAAACGTCCTGTTTCCTGAAGACTTCTCCTTCCAGAAGCTCCTACGCTGAAGCTTCCCTGTTTCTGGCTTCCTGTTCCAGAGGCCTTTCTTGTGCCGAAGAGTCTGCACTGGATCCCCTGCACTGTAGCTGCTCTGTTCCGGAGGCCTTCACTTGTGCTGAAGCTCATTTGCTGAAGCCTGCCCTGGTATCGTCCCCAGCCTGTGACTCGACCATTGCTCCTGTGGCACCTGCCTTGACCCCAGCCTGGACTTCGTTTACTCTGATCTCTCCGCAATCCAGACCCGGCTTCGCAACTCCAGGTCGGTGTTTCTCTATTCCCACCTCAGCCCTGCGCCTACCCAATGGGAGGTATCAGGGGCACCATCAACATTCCAGAGACTGATGGAACGTGTTGTGGGAGACATTAACTTCTTGGAGGGATTAGTATACTTAGATGACCTGATAGTTTTTAGAAGAAGCTTTGAAGAGCATGAGACAAGCCTGATGAAGGTGCTGGACTGGTTCAGTAAGAGAGGGCTGAAGCCATCTCTGGAGAAATGTCAGTTCTGCCGAACGCACATCACGTATGTGGGACACATAGTCTCTGAGGAAGGGATGGCTACGAATCTGTCCAAACTGGAGGCGATTGCATCCTGGGCTAGGCCCAGGCAGTTGACAGAGCTACGATCATTCTTAGGGTTCTGCGGATACAATAGGCGATTTGTGAATAACTTCTCAGTCATAGAGCAGACATTGACCCAACTGACAAAAGATTACCTGCAGACACAAGGACACAGTATGACCCATGGGGCTACCGGCAAAGATTACTTCAAAATAAATGAATCATTTGGATATAGGTGGACTACAAAGTGCAAGAAGGCCTTCAAAGCCATTAAGGCTTGTCTCACCAATGCACCAGTACTGGCGTTTGCAAACCCCCAGAAGCCCTATGTATTACAGTCTAGAAGGATATGGGGCTGTATTAGATCAGGAACATTCTAAGGGACTTCGGCCTGTGGCATTGAGCAGGGGGTTAGCTCTGTCCAAAAAGAATTACCCAGTGTACAAGCTTGAAATCCTGGCCTTGAAATGGGCAGTAGTTGACAAGTTACACGACTACCTGTACGGAGCAACGTTTGTGGTGCACAAGGACAATAACTCACTTACATACATTTTCAACTCATCTAAATGAGATGGTCAAAGGTGGCTAGCTGCATTGGCCATGTAAAATTTCAGCCTCACATACAGACCTGAGAGGCTGACGCATTGTCTCAGATTCACAGAGATACCCGGGAGATGCATTGTCAGTGGGAGAAAATGACCACCACCTTGGTGTGAACTTTGTGCAAGCAAATTGAGATGCCCCGATGCACAACGACCGTGAATCTGAATAGATTGGCTGATACTATGCGGATATCCCGCACCGCTATACTCCTTGCCTACACACCCTGCAGAATTGGCAATGGAAGGGTTGCCCCGATTAAGTATGTAGGACCTTCAGAAAGCATAATAGACTGATCCAGGCTTAAAAGAAGTATGGCTTGCTTTAAGCAATTAGAAGTCGGCCTTGGCCTGAGAGCCGGCTACTAGAAAAACAATGGCCTAATCTAGTACTAAAGAGTAGAGGGCTGTTTCGAGTTGCTAAGATATGTCAACACATGGTTGTCACGGGGGACCAGCACTTTTAACACTGTAACCACTGGGATCACTATCACCAGACAGAACACAATAATTGAATAAACGAAAGTTGATTCTGGCAAGCCAGCAAACACACAAAATACACAAACACAGTGAAACACTCACCAACTGGGGGCAAGAAACCAACCTCAACTTGGTGCAGGGGCCAGCTTCACTCGGCTTGCACCAAGTGTCTTCTTCCCCGGCTTCTCAGTGCTTTCCCAGTGCTATTTCACACATCACTTTTGAATCTCCCGCCAGCCGTGTCTCCGATTTCCAAAGTTGTTCTGGTTCCCTGATCGGCACCGCTCCTTACATAGCCCTCAGTTGCTATACTTAACATGGAGCAGGAGCCGCCGGCCAATCAGATCGCGGATCGTGACTGCAGCCAACCAGAGAACAGTGCTCGCCCGGCTGCACCAATCAGAGGAGGGGGCTGATTTCAGTGCTCAGGACTACCCCTTGATGACGAAGCTGCTGGCAAGCGGCAAATTTTAACTTGCTAATCGGAATCGTGCCTACGGGGCTCAGACCCTTGGCCAGCCCTATTCGTCCCAATGGGCAGGTGCCTTAGTGTCTGCGGGGAACAAAGGCTCTACCCTATTGAGAGCCTATTCCCGTACCTGGTAATCAGCTCTTCCATGCTCACCATTGTCCCGATGCTTAGTCGCTCCCAGCATTTTGTCACAACATGGCATTTCTCTGTAGACGGCACAGCTAAGTGAATTACTGGGTCTGCATACAGAAAAATGCTAATAACAAATTACTGGACTGGCTTGCTGACTAACTGTTTGGGGAAAATGATACACTATAACATGGGGAATAAAAGTGCCTTTCTTTAATATACAATCCCCGGTCCCCCAAACATAGTTTTCCCCCTTCCTGACATCACACAGTGATTAGCTCTTTTCTGGAAGAGGTTACACAAAACATTACATCCAGGCCAAATGAGCCTCACGGAGGCAGCCATTACACACGGTATTGAGCAGCCAGCCAGATTTCACCATTTTTATGTGACGCTGGGAACTCCTACCATCACAATGGTAACTAAACAATAGGTACTCCCTTACAAATACATGCAGATGATACTTAACTCCCTTCACGACAACCATGGGTACAGACAAGACATTGGGACTGGTAAAAGACAGGTTCTACTGGCGAATGGCTAGAGATATTGAAGAATACTGTAAGAATTGCGTTCGCTGTGTACCAAGGAAGACCCTGCTTAAAAGGGCAGTCCATTAATAAATATAACCAGCAATGGACCATTGGATTTGGTTAGCATGGACTTTCTGTCATTGAAAAAATGTAGTGGTCACTGACCCCTTCACCAGCTATGCACAGGTGTTTTCAATCAAGGACCAGCATGTGATAAAAGTCGCCACGGTGCTGTGGGACATATTTTGTTCCTTATGAACTACCCGCTAGAATCCATTCCGATCAGGGATGGGATTTTGAAAGCTGCCTCCTTAAGGAGACGCCAAGTCTTTGTGGGATAAAGAGATCCTGAATAATGCCATGCCATCCGCAGGGGGACCCCAGGCCAGAGATATTTAAAAGGACACTGTGACGGTAGGGGGTAACCAGGCTCTCAAATAAAGGTTTAAGCTTGTTTGGTTACCTCTTATCCGTGTGTTGGGGTTCAAGAAGAGTCAGCTCTTGAACCCACTAACTGTACATGTGAATAATGTATTGTGCGACAAGAAAGATTGTGTGTGTTTCAATCATTATACCCATTATCAAATTAACTTGGGGTATATATATATACACAAGGTGATTTTATCCATAATTCATTCCCTGATGAAGTCAGTTTAATCTGATGAAACGCGTAGGACTGGACTACACATGATTTACAAGTCTTGGTGCTGCTCCACAATAGACTGCAAGAGGCCCGCATTGATTCAACTGGTGCCACTCAGAATTGATTCACCAGCCGGAACCACATATGCCTGTGGTGTGCTGTTGGAGGACACTTTCACCAAGGACTGACGTCGCAAGTTCCTGCTGGTACGGAGACTCATGGCGTGCAGCTTGGATGAACAGCAGAAACACAGTCACTGATCGTTGGAGCATGAGTATATACTCATAACGCCTTTTATTTACATTTGTTTGTGAGTGTTCATTTGTGAATCTCGGATTATTAAATTTATATATTTTTTAACATATTGCACTAGGATCGGGCATCTCTCTCTCTCTCTCTCTCTCTCTCTCTCTCTCTCTCTCTCTCTCTCTCTCTCTCTATATATATATATATATATATATATATATAATCAATGGAGAGTAGTTGGCACTCATGTGTATGCAGTAAAATGTAGGTGCGTGTCCCTTAGCAGTAGTAAACAGGCAGGGGTGTTCCTCACAGCAGTGGTGCAGCCGCAGCAACGCAGTAGGAACGAGACAGCAATCAGAGGTAATTTTCAAAAAGATTGTATTAGAGTAGGTGGCACAAATGCCAACGTTTCGGTCCTCACAGGGTGACCTTTCTCAAGGCACACACACACACACACACACACACACACACACACACACACACACACACACACACACACACACACACACACACACACACACACACACACACACACACACAATGGGTGCTGTGGAGTAGTCTTGTGTCCTTCTAATCTTCAGCTAAGAGTCAATTAGCGAGAGCTACAGTACATTATTTTAAATGAAATACAGATAGTTTTAACACTTAAATCACATCTTTTATGGTTAGAAACAAAAAATATATAATGTTTTTCTTTTAAATAAATATTTAGTGATCACACGCTAGTTAACTGAAACTGGCCCCTTCTGAAATATGAGAACAAATGCTAACATTATAAAAAAAAATCTCTCTGTTTTAGGTACCTATTCAAATCATCCTATTGTACGATCTCATATTGTATAAAGCCCCAGTCCATTTTGCAAAGTACAGGTATGCTGGAGGTATAATACAGACATCAATTCACAGAGAAAACAGAGAATGTAATTTTAGATCAGCTTGGTTTGCTTTTCAAATTGAGATAAAAAAAGCCTAATTGCAAAAATAAATAAAAAATACAATAACAAATGCACAGTATCTACTGCATGCAATATAAGGTAGTTTAAAAGCTTACATCTAAAAGTTTCAATTCTTTAGTGAGCAGGATTACAATGTACTTTTGAGAAAAACTGTTTAATATTTGTCAAAATTTGAAATGTGGTCACGATGGAAAAAAAAAATGAAATAGAAATTAGTTTCAAAATATAATTGGGCCATCTACATGGGTCTCCTATCTTGGGCCATCTATGAATATACATTGAATACAAATATTTTATTACTGACTTTTTTAATCAAATTTTATAAACATAAGACAATCACTTAAAGCATAGGTAGTAAACCAATACATTTGAATAGTTTTTCTGTACAGAAATAGTCATGTAATTATTTTATTTTTTCCATAACAAATGTGACCTGTTATAGCTTGAATCCTTTCGCTTCGTTGAGTACTATATAGCCAACAATATGCTCCCTGAAATGTTATTCCTATACATGTAAAACAATGAGCCTCTGTGAATAACATTTCAGGGAACACATTGTTGGCTATGTAGTACTCAGCAAAAGCAAAATGATTCTAGCTATAACAGGTCACATTCGTTATGAAAAAAAATAATTACATGACCATTTTTATACAGAAAAACTAAGTTTATTGGTAGTTTTCTGAGCATGAAGACTTTGCAAGGTCTTATTTAGGCACACCAGTGCAAACATCATGTAACTCTATGGCTACCCAGCAGACTCCATCTCTGTGGTCAGTCTTCCCAGCTGCCCTATCTGTTATTGTCTGATTAGTTCTGCTAAACAGCCCCTCCCTTGCCAGCTTTCAGTGCCATCTGTTCAACACAAGATGGCTGCTGCCCAGCAAACTCATGCTGCCCTCCTACCTGGCACCCAGCTACCATCCTTACCCCAAAGTGCTAACACAGGTTCTCACTGCTGGCAGGGCCAGGCTTTCATTACTACTACTTTGACAAGAGCAGGGTTGTTTGTAATTTCTCTTTTATCTTGATTTTTGATTGTACAACCACCTCCCACTGATTCAGTTTGCTTCAGTTTTGTTGCTCACAGATTTCACTCTCCACATTAATCTCCCTCTGGCATGTTACTGCATCTGTTCCCTTTTTTATTATTAATTTTCGAATTCCCACCATTTTGACGAAAAAAATATGTAATCAAAACTCTGTTTCTGCCCATTTCATTTACTTTCAGTTGGAAGATAGGATAGATAGCACGCCAAAAAAGTTAATTCTGTGTTAACAGTATTTTTATTTTCTGGCATCCAACCCTCTGCACATAAGAAAATGTTTCTAGACAGGAAGATGTTGGTTGAATTATATCAGCAGTGTCATATCAATGAATACAAGTTCATTGAAAGCTAAACATACAGTACAGTATATAACAGAAACTGTATATTACTGAAACAGAAGCTTTTGTTATTTTTTTTAGACACTTGCAAATATTGAATACAATTTCGAACTAGAACTGTAATTTATAGCAGCAGTTTTAATTATGCCAATTTAATATACTGTATATTTAAAATACTGTACAAAATACTGTCTGTTGTAAATATGTGTTAAATACTTGAAGCAATATACTTTGTTTGCAAATATGATAATAATTTATGTCAATCAAGACATATGGCAGTGCAACTCCCTAATCAAAGAAGAATTAGGTAAATAATACCGGACACATCTGTATGCATAGACACACATGCTAGACATCTGTATGATCTAACAACCCCATAAAGTGTCATCAACAAACATGGAAGCTTGGTTTTCTATGCACATTTCCAAGTCAGTAATGAAAAAGAATTACTTCCAGTGTCAAACTTTGTGGTAATCCACTCAGAACCTCCAACCTAATTAATTACTTTCTGTTGAATATCTTTTAGCTCATTTTCTAAACAAGTGCACAATTTACAACTAGGCCAGTTGCTTAACAGCAATCTTCTATGTGACAATGTATTAGAAGTTTTCCAAATATATTGCATGTCCTGCATTTTCTCAGCCCTGCTAATTTCAACAAAGCAGCTTTTAAGCATTCCTAATGAATTAGTAAAATAACTACATCAAATCAAAAGATGATACATTTATTGATCTGCAACCCACTTCTTAAAAGAAATACCCACCCTGCCTTAATTTTTCATGTTGGTATGTTTGAATATCAACAAAAAAGATATATAAAGCTCACTTGATTGATAGTGTTAATGTAATATGAGTGTGCCCTAAACGCCTAGTGTGGCGGTGGGTGTAACTGATGAGCAGATAATGACATTAACTTTAACTAACAACAGCTGAGGAGTGAAGGCATTTTAGTGCCAACGCTTAACAACTAGAAGCTCATTTGGAAGTGCACTCCTGGGCAGTTAAAACTTAGCGTTTAATTAATAACACATTAAAATAAGTTCTTAACACAAAGTAGTTAGTAATAACAACATATAATGTACTTGAAGCGGAGGGGAGTGGGGAGATGGTAGGATGGCTACGGTGTATAATATTGTATGCTCTGCCTGAAAATAAACCAGCAAAGACAATTTGCACCCAATTAGCCTACAATAAAGAACAGGGTTCCCTGCTGTGAGGACTCAAAGGCGCTTTACCTCTGTAGGTGTGTTGTGCGTCATGTGGCGTAGCATACCGATCAAACCAACCTGTATTGATATGAATAGCACAAAACAGTGTCTAGCTGGTATATATAGTATTCTAATCTAATAGGATGTTAATAATCACTGTTAGCGCAACACAATAACAGGTTGGTGGTATGTGGATTGATTCTGCGCCCAATGACATTTAACAAACACTACACACAGATGATAATACGGCAAGGCTACTTGGAATATAAAAACCAGGAAGCAGCTAATACTAAACACTCTGCTTGATTGAAGTAAGCAGAAATCACAATGATACTGTGGTCAGTGGACATGCCGTCCAAATATAATCAATACTGTGAGTAAAATATCACCTGCAAAACAACTGTACACGGAGGGGGGGAGGGTAATGTGACTGCTTAGATGTATAAATGTAACACCAGTCTAAGGGACGCTTTGGCATGGTAGCATTGACATCTTAAGAGTGATGCATTTAAAGTGAGAAAATATAGTTAGACTATAGTTTGACTAGAGGTGACTGGGTACTGCATTGTTCTGCAAACTCTTCTACACAAGGCAACAAATGGTGAGCTACTCTGACCACACTATGATCCCATGCTTGTTAGCCTACACAATTTCCCCCCCCCCCCCACACCCTTTACACCTTATTTTACTGTAGCATCTCCCAACACTGACTGCACACCCCACACCCACTCAGCCCACTGCAAACCCTGAATAGACCATAGCATTGCAATGCACAAAACATTTGACAAGGAAAAGGCACACCCCTGCTGTTTAGTCTGCACACACACACACACTTGGCTCACAACAGCTCCATGCAACATTACCCACCTCGGGAATAATGAACCTGGTATATACCTCAACTTTGTTCTTTCTCATGGCCTCATGGAAATATTACTCTCTCTATCCACTACACACTCCTCGCTCCTGGCCCACATCCAATACCATGTATATCCTGGACTACTCAAAAGCCTTGCACTATCTACTGAATGTTGGTGGAGAATGTTTTTAAATTGGATTGAATAAAACTTTTTAGTTTTTACAAGTTACTGAGAAGTCTCTTTGGTCAATGTACGCTGCATTGTTGGCAAAGTTGCACTTTAACTCCCCTAAACAAGAATGTGGACCAGAGGCAATGATTTCAGTTTTGAAACTTTAACAATAAACTTTATTTATGCATGCAGGATCGCTGTCAGGGACATCTATCCTGAGCCCGGCGGCGCCAAAAGGCCTGCCCTGGCAGTTCTAAAAACTTAGGTCCCACCAGAATTAGGGTCCAACTTCTGCTACCGGCCGTCTGAGTAGTCCTTCTCTGCTGCTCGGACCCCGCTCATCCGGGGGGCAGAAGGAGAGAAGTGAGGGGGAGGAGGCGGGAGAAACAGAGGTGGAGTGTGGGAGGGAGTACGGAAATGGTGGCGTGTGAGAAGGGGGAGTTAGAGAGGGGGCAGAGTGGAAGAGAAAGGGGGGACAAAGTGAGGGGGGAAGTGAGTGGGGTTTCCAGGTGGCGTCTCCACAAAAGTCGGTGGGGAGCAATGTTATTTATAAATGATCTCACCGTTACATAATTTTTTCAAAATTTCCTTCCAAGTATGTATCAATTTGAACCATTTCATATTCTATTTCATAAAAAATTCAGGAGAGAGGTCTGGGGAGGGAGCGCCCTCCCAGAACTTTTGACGAAATAGAATATTAAATGGTACAAATTGGTGCATACTTGGAGGGAAGTTTTAAAAAAAAAACCCTCCTCATCTCACACCAGCACTCTCTTCCACCTCCTCATCTCACACCCCCACCCGCCTCCTCATGTCACACCACCACTACTACTCCTGATCCTTATCTCACACCAACACCACCCTCCTCCTCATCTCACACAACCACCCTCCTCCTCCCAACCACCACTACTAGTCTACTACTACTACTCCTCCTCCCCTCTTTCCCCACCTCCTCATCAACTCACACCACCATTACTACTCCTACTTCTGGCCACCATAGAATTGAGAGTGATGGGGGGAGAATGAGACAGGGGGAAGGATGAGAATGAGATGGGGAAGAGTGAGAAAAAGAGGGGGAAAATGAGAGAGCAGCGGAATTAGTGAAGGCAAAAATGGAGAGTGGGGGAGTGAGAGAGAGGGAGGGGGGACTCATAGGGTCACCGACAGGGAGGGGATTGCACCTCCCCTGCGCTCAACAACCAATGGCCCGGGTGAAGACAAGTCCTTTGCCCAGGGAAGGCTGTCAGTGGCCCTGTATGTATGAGAGGTAGGTCAGCATTATGCACAATTCTGGATTATTTTCTCAGTGTTATGCTACGGCAATTACGTAGAGCTCAATAATAATTGAATTTACAACACAGCTGCGTCTATACATCCTACAGCTTCTTGACAAGGCTACAACGGTATTTTAAAAAGGGTTCTTGCTGTCTTTATAGTCAACAAAAGACAGAGGTGCCCAATGCTACATCTAATTGACAGAACATATATGGTAATAAGTATAAAGTTTAAATACTTCAATAATAATAGTAGTTACTTGGTTATTTAGTTAAACCCTTTGGCCAAAGCGTTGTAAGCCTGCATACCAAATGTCAAGGTATAACCAAACTCACTGTAGTTGCTTCACCTCATACAGAGGTAAAAGGAAGGGTTCACAGTTTTAGTGTTAGGACCTGCATTTTTGGTTATACCTTGACGTTTGGTATGCAGGCTTACGACGCTTTGGCCAAAGGGTTTAACTGAATAACCAAGTAACTACTATTATTATTGAAGTATTTAAACTTTATACTTATTACCATATATGTTTTGTCAATTTGATGTAGCATTGGGCACCCCTGTCTTTTGTTGTATACATTTGCCACGCTCAGTAGCACTCATTTTGGCATAAATATATATTCATGATGTGGTGGGTGTAGGAGTTTGAGCTAGCTGGGAATGTGTGTGTGTCTTTATAGTCAACAAGAAAACCGGTTTTCCATTTAAGAAATATTAGGGACATGTCTTTAAAGAGGACTACTAGTTTTCAAAGGATACGAATAAAGAAATATTATAAGAACAGAGTTTGACAGCAAAAACTGCTGCTTTAAAACTATTGAAGACAGAATCGTTCTGCAGTCCCATATTTTTTATTGCTTGTAAGAAATGTACTATGAATTTAAATGAGGGATTCATAAAATGGAAAGGGTCAATTAGCCATTTTGCCGCAGCCATTTAGCCGCTGACGGACAGTTGGCCACGACTGTTTAACCGCTACCATTTCACCCCTAAGGAAAGGGTTACGGTTTATGTTTTTTAGGGTAGGACTAGGGGTTAGAGTTTTTAGTATTTCCTGTGGCGGCGAACTGTCCTGACGGGCAAGTGTCCCAGTGGTGAAATGGCCACGGCTAATTGTCCTAGATGCTACAGAAAAGCCTTAATTCTGATATCTGGACCTTCTTGTTACTAACACTTCAGATTTTGTCTTACCCCTCATAGAAGTGAAAATGTTCAGATAAGAGAAAAAACAATGGGTTTCCTGTTTAGCCTAGTTTAAACATTATTTCCATATTGTGTATTATTTGCATTTAGTAGATATCCTTCTTGCTGGTACTAATGTTTTTATGACTGGGTTAATGATTTCTCTAGTATTGAAAACCTACCGCTTAATTAAACATTTGACAGTTAAACATATTAGGTGATAAGTATCAAGTGTTGCAAACTAAATCACTGCTGTCAAAACAGGTGCAAATGTGCCATTTTGCTCTAAATATAATTGCACCATGAGTGGAGTTGGAGAAGTAGATAATCAGAGCAATATTATAATTGTACTGCACTATAACTGTGCAGTTTTCCTCTCTGTGTGTCAAATAAATCATTCAGGTTTAAGTGGCGTTATCTCTGCTCTGAAGAGATGTGCGCCAAATATAAATCTAATCCAAGATTAGTAAAACTCATACATGTTGCTGGTGCAATTTGACAATTGTACATTTTGCACCATGTTTTAAAGTAAATTGCACCATTTCGATACATATCCAATTTTGTGGGCTTGAAAGACATTACATGGCCTTGCTGAAGTAGATTAAAGTGGGAGGACCATAACTGTTGTACATACTGATAATTTTATAATATGTGGTAATCTTTGACTTTGGCATCATAGAAACACTGCAGCTTGAGGTGGTAAAACATAAAACATTTAAATGGAAACGTCACAACTCTGATACATTATGCTTGATGATCCTTTACATTCATTCATTCAGAAGCAGAACATACATTTTGCTGGTAGCTGATGCCAACCTAAGGATAACTTTATATCATTAAAACAGTGTACAACAGGTCTTGATTTATGCTCCTTTCCTAAATGATGGATTATTACCGCTTATGCAATCAGTTTCTGTACTTTCTCCCCCTGGATTTTCTAAAATATTTCCTTGGCTCATTCTAAGATTCTGAATTGTACTTACAGGTCTAGTTGGCTTTTAGTGTTGCCTTGCCTACTGGATTCTCGATTTGGCCTTTTAGACATTTGCTTTTTAAAAGAAAGGACTGGTCAAAGAAACTGTCAATTACAAACAGTTTGAATGTTGTTTGTTTCCAAGGCAAAACAATTATTTCCTATCTTTGCTGTGTAAAATACTTTGGTGATTTTTTTCAGAGCCAGGCTCACATATATTGCATAGTTACATTGAAGATGTAACTGTAACATCTGTAAGACTGGCTCTAGGGGAAAAAATCTCTCAGATGTGACTGTGCGCTGATAATGTGTTTGGAATTTTAGGTAATTCTGACGATTTAACGCTATTGTAATAAATGTATGCATTCTTAAGGGGCATGAAAGCAAGACATCTTTTTGATTGGTACCAACCTCATTGATACTATGTCATACTGTTGTTGGTCTTGCAATACACGCCCATCCTGTCAAACTAATTCACATGCACTATATGGTATTTTAGTGTTAGCCATGGGTGTTGGAACCTACAGTAGAGGCAACTCTTATTCGAACAAAAACCAGTGGCAATTCCCAAAAAAACCCAGGAAACACCCAGGTACATTCTGAATACATGCCTTAAACTTTCCTTAAACTAGCCCCAGCATTTCTGCATTGATTAATGGCCTATCAGATTAACAGCGGGGGTCCCTGGCAGTCCCATTCAAACTGAATTGGACTGCCAGGGATCCCTGCTGTGTTAATCCTATGGGTCGTTAGTCAATGCAGAAATGCCTTAAACGTGCCTCAAACTAGCCCAGAACATACCCAGCACATACCCAGAATGTAACCCGGCTAGTTTACGGCAAATGTTAGAATAAACGTTGCCTCTACTGTATATTGACATATCCAATCCTGCCCATGCCGTAACTGTAGGGCATAATCAAAATTAATCATCTGAAGTACCAATTTATCTTTTTGTATTCCCAAGCCTAGTAGTTCCAAAATTCTCCTAGCCTCCCATCATCTTTTATTGGACAGCATGTTGGACTGAAGAGTAAGTTTTTCAACCTCCAAAAGGAAAGATACACTTTGCTCTTCCTGGATACTGAAGACAAGAAATCAGTTAGCCAAGATATTAAGATGAGTGCTAGGCTGATTCCAAATATGTTTAACATATGCTATGTTAAATCTAAGTCCTGATAGGAAACACAGAAGTGGATGATCTTGGAGTGTTATCTTTTTATGTCCTCTGTACAGTTGGAGAACCAGATATTTCTGTAGGTCTCTTGTCCTATCCTTACCATAAATGATGCACCAGTTTCTAATGGAAGTGTTGAACATCTTGGTAATTTATGAACCACCCATGTGATGGCTCATATAAAAGATACTTCTTTTTGTGTGTTTTTTGGAAACATGCCCTTTTTCATTGACAACATTTAACTTATTATTATTATTTTTTTTTTTTTTTTTTAAAGAGCTGTAAACACTAACACCTTTTTTGTTTTGTTTTTTCCCCTGGCTTTGACTTTTTCACTATTGTAATTTGGCATACAAATTATTAATTTGAAACACTCTATCTACAAAACCTCACTGCTATAAAACAAATACACAGCAGTAAATCTGGCACCATCCACATAGAAGAAAATAGCATAGAATTCTCAACAATTGGCATGGGGTAAAAATTCCAAAAACCTAATGCATTTGACAACAAACTTGGATACAAATTTACCTTCTTGTTTCTGCCTGAACAAATATAAGCATTGATACTCAGTAACCTACAGATTTAGCCGGATATTTTCTTCTGCTAGTCCAGGAAAAATCTAGGAAATTTTGAGGCTCTCTGACAGAAACGCTGCAACATTTCTGTGAGATTTTTATTTCTGTGACATTTTTCTGCTATTTGAATGCAGACTAATGGCCCATCGGATTAACTCAGCAGGGGGCCCCAAAATTTCCTAGATTTTTCCTGGGCTAGCAGAAGAAAACATCCGGCTACATCTGTGTTGTGGAATACATTGGCTTCAGAGTGATTGAAATATCAAGCAGGCAGTCTATCACTCACATGTACAAAAGCAATCGGTTACAGACGAGAATATAAGTCACCCTGTATAGGGTGATACCTAGATAGATTTTCACATGATTGTACTATTATTACATAACTTCCAAATTTCAATGCTTGTGTTAATTATATTGGCTGCCTCAGTAATTATCTGCATTACTGAGACTGAATAATAAATATAAGGAATCATATTTGATAGCCTACCGGGATCATATCTGATAACGTTCTACACTTTTATTTGTCATCTGTTTAGTTTTTTAGTTATGTGTCAATCTAGTCCCAATTTTTTTTAAATTATTAACCATAATAAATTTTAATTATTTAACCATCTTAGTCAATAACTTAGGGTCATTTATATGTTATTTGTTTGGTTTAAAATAGACTCTTTGTTTTGCTGTCCATTCATAATTCTTAGCACAGTGGGAGGCCGTGTGGATAAGCAGTCGAGAGTGGCATGTAAAGTACATAAACAGAAAAACACAAAAGTAACCCAAAAAAACACAACAAATAACAGAAATCTTAACATATGATGACTTTTCATTTTTCCATAAGTACAAAATCTATCCAGTTTTACTTTCCCTTAAACTCCCCCCAGCCTCGCCCTTCTACTTACTGAACAATACAGTGCACTGGTCTAATCTAACTAACACCTGAGCTTCTAACAAATGAAACTATTTATAATTATATTATAGCAATTTGCTATATTTGCAATCCTTTCCTGAAAATTAACCTTACAAATATAGAACATACATACAGGAAGGCCCCGCTTCTCGGCGCCACGCTTTTCGGCGATCCGCCGATATGGCGGTACCGAAAAGTGGGCCGCTATTGTTGCGCATGCGCAGAACGGGCCGGTCCGATATCACGCATGTGCAGAACGGGCCGATCCGGGGTCGCACATGCGCAGAATGAGGGGCTTTGCCGAAGTTGCGCATGCGAAGAACGGCGCATTGCCTGTCTGCGCTGCGCACATAACGAAAATTGCTCGATCCACTTTCCGCCGATTTTCGCTTTGCGTGGGTCCTTGGAACGGAACCCGCCGCATGGCTGGGGCCCTGCTGTATCTGCACAGTTAAAATCTAGAGACTCGGACTATAGATGAACCGCTTGACAAATCAGCCCCCCATATATACTCCTTATAACAAAAAGACCCATAATAAGGTCTTGATACTTAAGCCAGGTATCTTCTGCTGCAATCAGTTCTGCGCCTTATCCTCTCTATGACCTCTTTCTCCGGTTGTTGAATGAAGATCCTGCACACGCCTCTGATCACACTCCGATCGCCTATCCTCAATTTCTGTGACAGTGCTCGTCTCAAATGAGGTACAGATGTAAATAAACCGACCAAAGCCCTGTAAGAGTATTCGTAGTCGGTATGGAAGCAGGGTTCAGGGCTGATGGTAATGGTGCGGAGTCCAGGGGACAGGCATAAGGTCAGGGCAGGTAGCCATGGTGCAAAGTTCAGGCAACAGGCAAAGGGTCAGGGCAGGCGGAAGGCAGCGAGGTTGGGGTCAGCAACAAGGAATCCAAACAGGTAACGGAAAGGGCGACAGCAAAGACCGACATGAGCTACAGAAACAAAGAACTTTGCTCTGTGACTCCCACCAGAAAATGCAGCCTTATATAGCATGCAGCCAGTAACCAAAATGGCCAGATTGAGTAGAAAGGGCAGGCAGCCTGGAAAACATTAACTGGCAGAAAAACCCGACACAAATCGAGAAGAATACTTACAGTACCCCCCTCTCTAGGAGAGACCTCCGGGTGATCTAAGCCGGGTTGGCAGGAAATCTCAGATGAAACCCCCGGACCAGTTTGGGGGATGGACATCCCTGGATTTGATCCATGAATTTTCCTCGGGTCCATAACCCTTCCAATGGACCACGTATTGTAGCCCACCACGGGCTCTTCGGGAATCCAATTCTGGCGTACTTCAAATTCCGTCTGGCCATCCATCAAGAACAGTCTAATAAATTCGAGCCTGAGTTTGGAGGAAGGCAGTTTCAGCCGGGAAATTTTTGTAGCCAGCCAGACCCGATCTCCCACTTGAAGGGGCAGCAGGGTGGTACCCATAAGCACAGAAGAATGGAGGTTCCAGTGTGGAATCATGTTTCCGGGAATTGCAGGAAAACTCGGCCCACAGGAGCAGATCAACCCAGTCGTCCTGTAGTTCAGATGCAAAACAATCGCAGGAATTGCTCCAGGGACTGGCCTTCCCCTTCTGTGAGTCCATTGGACTAGGGATGGCAAGAATAAGAAAAATGAATGGAGATGCCCATTCTTTAACAGAAGGCCTTCCAGAATCTTGAGACGAATTGGGATCCGCGGTCTGAGACCATAACCATTGGGACTCCATGAAGGCAAAATATCTCCTTAATAAAGATTTCAGAAAGTTCGGAGGCTGTAGATAGCTTCCTGAGGGGAACAAAATGGGCTTGACGTGTAATGTGATTGACTACGACTGGTAGTCATACCCCTGGAGGGCGGCAATTCCACAACAAAATCCACGGAATAGTGGGTCCACGGACGGGTGGGAACAGGAAAGGGTTCTGCCTTGATTTCTGGTTTCAAAAGGGGGTAACGAGGAGAGGGGGGTTAGGAGGAGAGAGGCGGTTAACGAAGAGAGCAGGGGTAACGAAAGGGCGTAAGTGCGGCCTCGAAAGGGGGATGGCCCATGGGAGCAGGTCAATTGTATAGACGTGAGATCGGTGTGGGGGTCGCTCCTCTGCCTGTTTTTTGTCGAAAGCATTGGCAAACTCCTGGTAAAAAACTGGAGGGCATGACAAAAGTCTCAATGGGTGGTCAAACCCGGGAAATGGTGCAAGACCTCGAAAGACAAGATTCATGGCAATGTTGTCCCCAGGCTGTCACTTAACTGGTCACCCAATCGATCTTGGGGTTATGGTGCCACAACCGGGGAAGGCCAAGGACCACTGGAGAAGAGGGAGAGCAATTGACATTGAATGAAAGTGTGTCCTTGTGGAGTTCCCCCCAGCAACACCAGCAAAGGCTTAATTTCGAGGGTGATGGTCTCAGGTATCAGAGGTATTCCATCAATGGCCACTACTGATATCGGGGTCTCCCTAGTACAGAGAGGAATGGAGTGGAGTTCCGCAAATGCGTGATCAATGAAATTCCTTGTGGCTCCTGAGTCCACAAAAGCCTAAGTGAAGATGGAGGCTGGTCCCCAGGAGAGCGAAACCGACAGGAGGAGCCATGCTGGTTGGGGTGGAGAATGCCCATAGAATATTCCTCTATCTTCACTGGGCACTGGGATTTCCCTGATTTAGGACAATTACGGGCAAGATGACCTTTGAGCCCACAATACAGGCAGAGCCCATTTTCACGTCTCCTAGTTCTCTCCTGCTCCGGTAATTTGGTATCACCTAATTGCATCAGTTCCTCATATAGGAGAGGTGCTGGAAGATGTGTTTTGAAGTGGGAACTGGCCAAATTATTGGAGTTTTTGGAGCACGGTCTCGCCCGGTCTGCCGTTCTTGCATCTGGAGATCTATTCTGATAAGGAGAGCAATCAATTCCTCCAGATCTTTAGGGGTGTCTCAGCAGGTCAATTCGTCCTTTAAATGCTCAGAGAGTCCTTGCCAAAATGCTGCCAGTGGAGCTTCATTGTTCCAGCCCGTCTCCGCAGCAAGGGTACGGAATTCAATGGCATACTGGCCCACAGTGTGGATTCCTTGCCGGATTTGTAGGAGCATAACAGAAGCAGAGGACCCGCGACCGGGAGCGTCAAAAACACTTTTGAATGCTTGGAGAAAGTCAGCGGCATTGTCAATCAGTGGGGATTCCTTCTCCCAGAGAGGGGAGGCCCAGGCCAAAGCCTCGTCTGTCAGTAGGGAAATGACATATGCTACCCTGGATTGATGGGTGCAGAACATGGAGGGCTGGAGTTCAAACTGGATCAAACACGGATTCAAAAATCCTCTACACATCATAGGGTCCCCTTCATAACATAGAGGCGTCGGGATCCGTGGTTCCCTGGGTGTAGGGGATGACAGAGCTGGGGCTGGAGATGCTGCCAGCAATGGCGGTGCAGGGGTAGAACCCACCTGGAATGTATCCAGCCGGATGATAATGTCCTGAAGTTGGCTAGAAATGAGTGACAGCTGTTGGTTTTGCTGGGCGAGGCGTGTCTCATGATCTCCAAGTAGTTCCACTTGGAGAGAAGCAGCTAACGCTACCTCAGCGGGGTCCATGTTTTGCTGAGCAAAATGTGGCGGTGCACTTCTCAAATCAGGAAGTGAACCCGCAGCGCTGAGGTAGGGATATAAATAAACCGACCAGAGCCCAGAGTCCTGTAAGAGTATCCATGGTCGGTAAGCAGGCAGGGGTCAGGGCTGGCGGCAGAGTTGCAAATGGAAAAAGGATTACAATAGAAAGTAAGATCAACCCTAAAAAGTTATTTAAGTACCGTAATAACAACAAAATGAGAAAATATAGGACCCTTTCAGTGTGAGATGGACAGACAGATTATTGGAGATAAGGAAAAAGCAGAGATATTAAACAAATTCTTTGCCTCTGTGTTTACCAGGGAAGAATCACATTTCAATTATAGTTCCGCAGGAGGAAGTCACAACCTCCATATTAATGAACAATTGGTTAACTGAGGAAGAAGTTCATAAGCGGCTTGAAAAAATTAAAGTAAATAAGGCAGCTGGCCCCGATGGCATACATACAAAAGTTCTCAAGGAGTTAAGTTCAATAATAGCCAAACCATTACATTTAATATTCAAGGACTCCATTTCCACAGGCGCAGTACCACAAGATTGGTGTAAAGCAGATGTGGTGCCTATATTTAAAAAGGGAGCTAGATCACAACCGGGGAATTACAGACATGTAAGCCTGACTTCAATAGTGGGGAAGCTACTTGAAGATTTAATACGGGATAATATTCAGGAATACCTAATGGAAAACAAAATTATTAGTAATAGTCAGCATGGATTTATGAAGGATAGATCATGCCAAACTAACCTTATTTGTTTCTTTGAGGAGGTAAGTAGGAATTTAGACCAGGGTAATGCAGTTGATGTGGTCTACTTAGATTTTGCAAAGGCTTTTGATAAGGTTCCACATGAGGTTGGTTTACAAAATAAAGCAAATTGGACTCAAATATAAATATATGCACGTGGATTGAAAACTGGTTGAAGGACAGACAACAGAGGGTTGTCATAAATGGAACTTTTTCAGGTTGGGCTAAAGTCGTGAGTGGAGTACCTCAGGGATCGGTACTGGGACCCCTGCTTTTTAACTTGTTTATTAATGACCTTGAGGTTGGCATCGAGAGCAAAGTCTCCATCTGTGCTGATGATACTAAATTGTGTAAGGTAGTAGAATCAGAGCAGGATGAAAATTCTCTCCAGAAGGACTTTGATTGACTGGAAACTTGGGCAGGTAAATAACAGATGAGGTTTAATACAGATAAATGTAAAGTTATGCATTTGGGAAGCAAGAATAAACAGGTGACTTACAAATTAAAAGGGGATAAATTGGGGGAATTCTTGATGGAGAAGGATTTAGGAATGCTTGTAGGCAGCAGGCTTAGCAATAGTGCCCAAAGTCATACAGTAGCTGCAAAGGCAAACAAGATCTTATCTTGCATTAAACGGGCAATGGATGGAAAGGAAGTAAACATAATTATGCCCCTTTACAAAGAATTAGTAAAACCACAGCTTGAATATGGAGTACAATTTGGGGCACCACTCCTTAGAAAAGACATTATGGAACTAGAGTGCAGAGAAGAGCCACCAAATTAATAAAGGGGATGAACAATCTAACTAGGCTAGCTAAATTAGATTTATTTACATTAGAAAAGAGGCATCTAAGAGGGGATATGATAACTATATACAAATATATTCGGGGACAGTACAAGGAGCTTTTCAAACTATTCATCCCAAGGGCAGTACAAAGGACTCGGAGCATACCTTTAGGTTGGAGGAAAGGAGATTTCACCAGCAACAAAGGAAAGGGTTCTTTACAGTAAGGGCAGTTAAAATGTGGAATTCATTACCCATGGAAATTGAGATGGCAGATACAATAGCTTTGTTCAAAAAAAGGTTGGACATCTTTTTAGGAAGGAACGGTATACAGGGATATACCAAATAAGTAAACATGGGAAGAATGTTGACCCAGGGAGTAATACGATTGCCAATTCTTGGAGCCAGGAAGAAATTGGATGATATTTCACTGGAGTTTCTTGTTTGCCTTCCTCTTGATCAATATGCTGTAAGTACAAATATAGGATAAAGTATTTATCGTCTAAATTTAGCATAGGTTGAACTTGATGGATGGATGTCTTTTTTCAACCTCATCTGCTATGTAATTATGTTCTATTTGGAGCATTAACTCAGGTAACAAAATATTGACACTGTAAAAAAATGGAAATTCTGTGCATACTTTACCTTTTCTATCACCAGCTGTGCAGATACAACAAATACTTTTAATTAGTGCAGCCAGGATTGTCTATATTAGTCTTCTTATGCCTCTTTATAATTTCAAGACTCCTGAACACCACGACGAAAAAGCACCTGATGGTTTTCCATATGTAGGATGTAAGAAGACTGACCTAAGCAGCTGCTCATCATTAACTCATCAACTATAGTTTCTAGCCCATCCAAATAAAAATGTTCATCCTTGTGTCACAGTGGCAGCTAGTGTTTCTAGTCAAGTCAATAACAGAAATGTAGAAAACAATTCCTCCATAATTTTATGGTAAGCTGCTGACAAATATAGGGACAGCAATCACATAGTTAAGTACCTAGTAAAGCCTTCAATCAAATTTAACTAATAACTAATGCTCACTGGGATAAAAAAAGACAGAGACAACAAAGACAGAGAACATATGAGTGTATGTAATGGTCCTTCACTCATTCCCAAAACTTGCTTAGCGTGATGTTGCAGCTAACCTGCATATTTTACCTACCATAATCTAAGTGTCTTGTTACATACATTAACAAAACTGAACACTCGGGTGCAAAAGCGTTAACTGCTTTATCAGCCTTAATGTAGATGAAGTGCCTTTTTTTGTAGCACTGATTAAGAATAATGTGCTGAAAAAATTGACTAATGTAAATGTACAGATGCACAGATGCACCAGCCATTATTCGAAGAGTTCATGTGTTGTATACCTCGGAATACCCATGTCATGGCGTGTGATTTCTTCCAACAGTACCGCCTTAAGACGTGTGTTGACTCGTGTTTTTATCGAGTGCAGAAAATGGCATTATAGCGTTGTCTGCAATACCGTCGAGAAACTCAAGTGGGCGATCGCGAGTTGTTGTCTTAAAAATCTAATGGCAATTACAGTAACCCTGTCTTTTATTGCCATACAGTACTTCAAGTGTGTGTGTGTACTGTAATTGTAATTTTAATATTAACGTTACGAGTTCATACTGTATAATGTACAGTACATGGGAAAGAAGTCCTTTCTTAGGCTCCTTAGCCATACACAAATCCTCTAACTCTAGAAGATTCAAAATATGAGCATACATAATTATTTTGCACGAATTAAGTGTTGTATTTGTACAGGATAATAAAGGGAAAAGGAGTAATACAAAAATACATTGCTTCTTCTTCCGAATGTAAAATATTATTTCCGCACATGCGTGCATGTCTAATTGGAACCTTGTTGAAACGCATATGCGTGTCATCACATTTAGGCGTCTGTATGTATGTCTTTGAATTACAGGTACAGGTATAATCCTGCACACCCGGATGAGTGTGATACTGTAAATCCTTCTTGGGGATTTGGCGAAAATGACTTCACATTCAATGTGAATTTCAAGTCTGAAAATTTTTTAACAAAAAGAGACATCCCTTTTTTTCTCGACATGGCGTTAACAATTTTTGCCATTATTACAATCACTTGCTTTTTAATTCTACTGTAATGTATACTGTACTTTGAGGTGGGTGGCATACTGCAATTTTTATTTGCGGGTGGGGAGTTCAAAAGTTCTGATGAACTGTTCAAAAGATTTCTATGAACTAATAATCCTGCACACAACACACCCAGACTGGTAAAGCTACTGTATAGAAGTAGCACTTCCCCCACCCCCACCTCACAAAGCCTAAACACAAGAGAGTTCAACTGCTTATCGACACCTCCCCCAGAGCAGCACTACAGGAAGATGCAAACATATTATACTGTGTGCATAATGTACATTAACAGTCAGTAATTTGCCCTAATCCCCCCTCTCTCAATAACAAAAGAACTACAGAATGCAATGCAGCCATTACGAAGAAGATAAAGACAAGATTGTACATTTTGAAGAGGCGACCTACTGTATTTTTCATTTTTCCTTGATTATCCTGTACAAATAAAATTGTTCCTTCTTTAAATACATCAGATTCATTTGAACCCATCCACCCGCAAATAAAAATCACAGTATGCCACCTCATACTGTAAGGTATACAGATATAGTATCAAAAACATGCTTCACATAAGGGTTTATTAAAATCAGTCCTTCAATAGGCCCCCATGTTTCGAGAAGAAAAAAAAGGGATGTCTCTTTTTTTTCCAGACTTGAAATTCACATTGAATGTGAAGTCGTTCTCACCAAATCCCCAAGAAGGGCTTTTCTCAGTTCATCAAAGCCTGAAACATAATGAATGGCTCTGGGGGAGGTGTCGATAAGCAGTTGAACTTGCTTGTGTTTAGGCTTTATAAAACATCCAACTTTGGCAACATTCTACTATTTACCAAAGGTCCACAAAAATAAGGACCCACCACCTGGTAAACCCATAGTGTCCAGGATTAGTAATATAACATCTAATGCAAATGTATACTTGGACTGTTTCCACAGAATGTTGGTTGGTTCTCTTCCCTCATATTTGAGGGATACTAACGACGTGCTCACAAGATTGGAGGGCATATCTGTGGACCAACATACACTACTAGTTACCATCGATGTTGAAGGTTTATATACAAGCAATTTACATCATCAGGTGGGCCTACGGGCGGTCTCAGATTTTTTTAAATCTTGTATTATCCATTCCGGTCTCAATGCCTTTGTGATTAAACTCTTGGATTTTGCACTTACCAATAATTTTTTCACCTTCAACAACAAAATATACCATCAACTACAAGGAACGGCCATGGGCACCACATGCGCTCCCACATATGCCAATTTATATCTGGGCTGGTGGGAGGAAGCAGTGGTGTTCATGGAGGCCAATGAAACATTCACCGATAACAGCTTACTATGGGCGAGATATATAGATGACGTCTCATTACTATGGAATGGTACTGAAAATCTGCTAAAAGACTTTATTGATACAGTAGGCTCAATACCAATGACATCAATCTGACACTCACATACCACTGCAATACCAGGAAAGCTGATTTTCTTGACTTAACAATAACGAAAAGGGATGATGGTAGATTGGAAAGTATAATTTTCCGTAAACCCACATCAACAAACAGTTTACTCATGGCTACAACTCATCATCCATCAAACATGATTAACAACATAGCCACAGGCCAGTTTCTGTGCCTACGACGCAACTGTTCGAGTATTAATGAATTTAAGTCACAATCAGCCGTCATGACGGATCGCTTTTTGGTACGTGGACACAGCAAAGCAGTAACCAAGCGAGCCTATCAAAAGGCACTCTATACTCATAGACCTCATCTCCTCACATAAAAATAAGGGACTGACAACCCCAAAGATAAGACCATCAGATTCATTAGTACATTTAATGATCCGTGGGGATCGATTCGCCAAAGTCTCCAAAACATTGGCACATCCTAACACAGGACAGTGATCTATCACAGGTTTTGAAGTCTTCACCTAATATGGTGCGTAAACGTTCACGAAACTTGAGTGACCGACTTGTTCAGAGTCACTTTATAGAAACTAGAAAGAGGACATGGCTGGGTCCGAAACCTAAAGGTTTCTACAACTGTAGCCGTTGCAAGGCGTGTTCATCAATGACTGTGACCAAAGACTTTTCGGACTCAAGGAGAACAGTTTATTTTCCAATTAAAACATTAATAAATTGCCTGACAACTGGTGTAATTTATTTGATTACCTGTACCTGTAACAAACAGTAAATTGGAGAAACCCACAGAGCTCTTAAAATAAGGGTTCTGGAGCCCTTGGGCTCAGTACGCAATCATCGTGATACACCGTTGCCAGTCATGTAAACAACGAACATGGGGGCGATGTTCATGCTCTTAGCTTTATAGGTATAGAGCATGTCCCCTGAAACCCCCGACGAGGTGATTGGGACCGTAAGTTATTACAGAGGGAATGCAGGTGGATCCACACCTTAGGAACACTTGCACCCAATGGCATGAATGAGGGTTTTATTTACTCTTCCTTCATTTGAATCCACCAAAGGTGCTCTTTATTCCATCGATTTACATTGGCTGCCTTATGGTATATGCTCATTTTCTCTATTCTGGCTAGTGGGATCCAGGGATATAGCTTAATCTTACAGATCCGTTTTGTCCTTCGGGGCGGGCCGCCAAGGGTAGTACACTCCTACACCCCAGGGGATCCAGGGATATAGCCTAATTTTAGAGACCCGTTTTGTCCTTCGGGGCGGGCCAACTAGTGTAGTACAATGCTACATCACCTAACAGTAATCATGGTACGGTACTGTATTTGCAGCCAATGTATTACATTGCACCTGCGGTGGATCTCATATATATCACTCTGCCCTCTATTACACACTATGACTTTGCTTTGTCCCTAAACATTTACGATGTGACCCTTTGTGGATGTATCTTATTGTCAGTTTTACTGTTCTCCCTGAGCTTCATGTATCTGCACGCTGCGTTTTGCGAATATACATAGCTGTACAACTCTATGCACCTCTTATCATTTTAATTGCATTATTTACTTCCATTGCGTTAGCCGGTGGATTATCCTATCACCGCAGCGCATGTACTGATTGGGCATCTTTGCCCCGCCCCTCCTCCAGACATGGGTATAATTGGGTTACAGACATCCACTTCACTAGCTCCTCCCCCTGAAGAAGTGTGAGCATCACACGAAACGTGCGTTGGGGTAATATGACGTCACTGATGGCGTCCGTGAGCGGGTCCAACTGCTAACCTCAGCAGCCGTTTCGGTAGCAGTAGCAGTCTGGTTACAGCACAGGATCATTATCTGTGATGCATTTACTTTTGACATTATGCATATGATGCTGCCATTCTCCTCTTGGCACATTATGGGATATCAGCTTCGGGTTGTGGCTATTCATGCATCTTAGTGTCTGATCTTAATACCACACCTATTCACTCACCTGATATTTATCTGATAATTCCCTATCACCACGAGGCATATACCCATTCACTCGTGCTTCCCTACTACCCCTGATATGACTACCATTTGACTGATACCAACAGGGTTACCACGCTGCCAGGTAGCTGGACTTAGTATTATATTTGCACATTGTGCTACTACCACTATACTTTGCATTAGCATTTAGTACTCTTTGTTGTTGCTACCTACCTCCCACCCGCTCTCCTTACAGGGGCTTATTATTAATTTTTTATCTTTTATCCACACACATATTTTTGTCACTTGTCTTTCAGCGTATTTTTTGGTTATTATTAAAAAAGTTTTTTGTTTTAGCATTTTACCAGTGGATGTATTTGCCACATTGTTGGCTATTAGATATTTATCCGTGGAGGTATATGGTCTTCTCATTTGGACTATACCTTATTACTTTGGACATACTAGCTTCTAGTGGATATTATATCCTTATGTACTAATTAATATACTCACCGAGACTTATTAGTTCCTCTTGTGGATATTATATCTTAATGTATTTAATTACGATCATTACCTTGAGTGCAATGAATAGGGGACTGCTGTGACCTTGTCACTTTCTTTGTGGTTTCTCATATATTATTTTCCCCCTGCACCAGGTTCATACCATACACCATTTGATATTTAGGCTTGAGCGGTTTCCCACTATCATTCTTTGTAATGAGTAAGAGCCAGACAGGCTTCCTGCCAAACCACCACACCGCGGATAACATCTACACCCTACACAACCTGATCAATAAGCAGGTCCACAACACCAACAAGGGCAAAATCTTTGCTTGCTTTGTGGACTTTAAAAGGGCCTTCGACTCCATCTGGCATCCAGGTCTATTGCTGAAAATACTAGAGAGTGGAATAGGGGGGAGAACATACGACACCATCAAAAGTATGTACTCCGAAAACAAATGCTGCGTGAAAGTTAATAACAAAAGGACAGACTTCTTTCATTAAGGCCGTGGAGTTAGAAAGGGCTGCAGTCTGAGTCCCACACTTTTTAACATATACATCAATGAGCTTGCAGCAGCCCTAGATTCCTCCTCAGCACCTGTGCTCAATTTGGCTGGAACAGAAATTAAGTCTCTACTATACGCAGACGATCTGCTCCTGCTGTCTCCAACAGAACAAGGGCCTCAAACAGGAACTGGCAATACGAGAAAAATTCAGCCAGACTTGGGCACTCTCGTTGAACCTAGACAAAACAAGAATCATGGTATTCCAGAAAAAAATCTAAAAAACATCCAATTACAGTATATCGCAATTCACATGGAATGACAATGAACTGGAACAGAGAGCGAGCAACAGATACCTTGGTCTAACAATCAGCTCATCATGGGAATTCAACCTGGCTATAAATACACTGAAGGAGAAGGCCCGCAGAGCATTCCATGCAATAAGGAAACACATGTACCACCTCAAACCACCAATAAGAATCTGTATGAAAATATTCAACAGCATTATCACACCCATCCTTCTGTATGGCAGCGAACTGTGGGGTCCTGTGACATACACAGACTCCACAAAATGGGATACCAGCCAAACCGAAATACTACATCTGAAATTCTGCAAACACCTTCTCCAAGTACACAGAAGTACATCAAACAATGCATGCCGGGCTGAGCTGGGCCGCTTTCCTCTACTGCAGAAGAAGCCATCTGTTACATCGGGGGAGGGAGAGGAAAGACACTGACTGACACACACACACAGATACACACACACATTGACTGAGACACACACACACAGAGACCCACACACACAGAGACCCACACACACAGAGACACACACACACACTGACTGACACACACACACACACACAGACACTGACTGACTGACACACACACACACACACACACACACACACACACACTGACTGGCACACTGACACACACGGAATTCACAGTTACTATAAATGCAGAAGTGCAAATAGCTAAAACACGCATTGTGACGGTAGTGGTAACTGGCATTAAATACTGGGATGAAGCCCAGCTAGCTACCCCTAAATCCATGTAAATTGGCCACCTATGCAAGTCTTATTTCGGCCAAAGGACTTTATTCCATGTTAATGTAATCCCCTAGTCTAGTTGAGCAAACAATATGAGGTAAAGAGTTTTGTGATCTGTGTGTAAGCACTGTGATGTGATTTGGGAGTCAGCCCTGTAAAGTGTTAATTGGATTATGTAACTGTATGTACTCATTTCTAAGATACCAGACTTATAATGTGATTTCCATGTGAGTTGCATTTCTTGGAGGGGAGCATTTCTGAGCTAATCAGCTGAGGTTCCTGCAGATAAATGTGTATTGAGACAATGGTTGGGAGTGTGGAGGTGTTACAGACATTTGGTGAGTGTGAAAGAGTGGACAATCAGGTTTGCTCTGATTGGCCAGCAGCCCCCCTCCCATGGTAAAGGATAGCCACAGAGTGATATATAAGGGGTGCTGCTGATCAGAGAATTCAGATTCCCTCAGAGAGGATAACAGAGGGAGTGACACTCTGGGAAGGAGTGTAGAGATTTCCCTCAGTGGAACATCTGAGAGACAGAGACATTCTGTGAAGGAGTTTGGATCTTAACAGTGACCAGCTGGGATACATGTCAGAGGGGCTGCTGTGTGTGATCAGCACTCTGATATCCTGGATGAGAAGCGGACAGGGCAAGCCTTCTTGAAACAGGCCCCTGCACCTAGCGGGGCTAGAGTCTACTCCCCAGGCCCCCAGTTGGTATTGTATCTTATTTTGTACATCTTTGCTTTGTCTGTTTGCGTGCCAGAATAAACCCCATTTTATTCAACAACTTTGTCCTGTCTGGTGCTAGTGATCCCAGTGGTGTCAGTGTAAAAGTACTGGTCTCCCGTGACAGGCTTTTTCTGGTGGCATAGCGGTGGGATCACTAGATTTTGTGTTGGGATTTCTTGCGGGAAATCACAGCTCAGACGGTCTTGAATTTTCAAGACCGCAGTACTAGTTGTTCTAGACAAACGTTGCACAAACCCGATATTTTACTATTCAATCACATTTATATTAGTTTGAGTAAATCTGAAGATGGCTGGTCCAGGAGGACGTTATTCTACGTGGGACCGACAATCGTTAGTTGCCTGATGCGTGTTATATGGGCTGCCGAGTGAAGGCCGAGGTACAATGGGCCTTGCGGAGGACCTGGAGTGGTATCATATGGAGAGTGTTTGTGCGGATTTCCTTGCAGCATATGGTCCAGACATTACCGAGGACTATTGCTGGCACTTTGTCCACCTAGTGAGAGGTCCTGCAGGGCCTGCGCCAGTTCGATTACCACTGACGCAGCCAGAGAAGCGGGTCCTAAACCCCGCTACAGTGCCGGTGAGCCGAGCGCTTCCAGTAGCTGACTCTTCTCAATCCACCAAGCTGTTGTGGAGTCAGCCAGGAGCCAGAGAGGCGGAAGTTGACCGAGACATTGTCGGTGAATCTGCCTCCATGAGATCCACTGTGCTGGCTGAGGACAGCACCATGCGGGTGCCTTACCTCGGGGCCAACCAAGATAGCAGAGGATGTCCACGAGGGCCGGTGCTCCCGGGGAGACCGGATGGACCATCCGCGGATGGAGTGCCCCAAAGTATCCTGCTTGAGTGACTCCAATCCGGGGCAATGTTCCCAGCTACAGGGTTGACAACCTACGAGAGGCTAGTCCAAGCAAAGGAACAGACAGCAGCTGTGCAGCCGGAGAAGCAGAGGACCCAGCCAGCGGTCCCTCCAGCAGCTACTAGCGATGCAGAGATGCAGCTTGATGGGCAGCAGAGTGCAGCCATCACGCTGGAGGACCAAGCGGTCCATGGATGATTTTTGCATAAAGGGCTCCCAGGCAATCAGCCGCCAGTCGTCCTGGGGTACCCCAGCGCTACGGTACCTCTGGGGCAGCCTGAAATGGTCTGCCCAGAGCAATAGCTCCCACGGACAGGGATGCTGGTGAAGCTACCAGGAGAGGATGCTCCTGTGACCCCAGTCACAGGGAGCCAAAGTCGGGCAGTTGCCCCTATGGTGGTGCCTTTGGCGTCGCCGTCCATCACAGTGGTTAATGCCCCCCAGCTTTTGAAGCTAACAGCCGTGATCACCGCTCCCCTGTATTTGGAGCCATCATGTTCCAGGGTCACGGAGGAGACCAGGCCGGTAAGCCAGACCCAGCCTAATCTCTGTCCTGACATCCCTGCTGACCATTTCCCTGGCAAACTGACTGAGGGCGAATGGCCGGAGCTCAGTGAGTGGTCCAAGGAGAGGTTGCGGGCAGACACTGATCTGGAGGGCATGAGACCTTGGGCGGCCGAGCCTGCTTCCAAGATCATGCCCGATCGGATCCCCAGAGCCTGTGTGCTTATATACTAGGAACCAGTCACTGTTGCACCGGTCAGACAGGGGACAGGGAGGGGCCTGTTAGTGTGTCCCTGGGTGGGTGGGGAACAGAGCTTGCAGGGCACTAAGGAGATCCTGCTGACAGGGCATCAGGGGGTCGCTCGCACTAGAGCCCAGCTAGTGCAACCATTCTGCGGGCTGAAGACCCAGGCTCTCCTCGATGTCCTAGGAGAGACTAGGCAGAAAGGCTCAGTGCAGCAGGGGGGGATAGGTCCTCAGCGGGAGCAAAGGCGAGAGGAAGTGGAGAGAGAGTGGGTCCTGGTTCCGGATAAGCCGGGCAGGACCCATGCACTTGATTGCCCAGTCAAAATCGGGGATCACAGATCCCTCTACCGGACAGCATACCGGGTCTCGGCAGAGGGGGAATGGAATATGGAGGAGATAGAGACACAGGGCTACCATAGGAGAGGGGAGAGCCAGGGTAGCATCCTAGACAGACCTCTGACAGAGGTGACCAAGAGGCGGCTCGAGGTGCTGGCAGCCTGGTCCCCCGAGTGCGGGGCTGTGTTACTGGCTCTGCCAGTGTGCCTGGCCACTGCTTGGGCTCAGGAGTGCTGGCAGCCCCATGTATGTGGGAAGCACTAGCCAGGGCTCGTGGAGCACGACCCCCAAAATTGGTTGCGGAGGATGCTCGGGGAGACTGAAACCTGGTTAACCTGGAGCCGTGGCCTTCAGGACTTGGATTTCGCCAAGTGCAACGGGCACGGCAGCGCAGACATACACAGCGCCTAACACACCTCAAGGACTTCCAGGTTTGTGGAGCCACTTGATAGGGTGACTACCCCAGAGCCTTTATCTTGAGCGGGGAGATGTGACAATAGTGGTAGCTGGCATCACAATACTGGGAAGAAGCCCAGCTAGCTAACCCTAAATCCATGTAATGTGGCCACCTATGTAAGGATTATTTCGGCCAAATGTTCTTTAATATCTGGGGGAGAACAATGAATGTATAATAAACTATGTATGTAAGTCCAAGCACTTTATTCCATGTTAATGCAATCCCCCAGTCTAGTTGAGCAAACAATATGAGGTAAAGTGTTTTGTGATCTGTGTGTAAGCACTGCGATGTGATTTGGGAGTCAGCCCTGTAAAGTGTTAATTGGATTATGTAACTGTATGTACTCATTTCTAAGATACCAGACTTGTAATGTGATTTGCATGCGAGTTTCATTTCTTGGAGGGGACTCTGTGATTTAATCAGCTGAGGTTCCTGCAGATAAATGTGTATTGAAACAATGGTTGGGAGCGTGGAGGTGTTACAGACATTAGGTGAGTGTGAAAGAGTGGACAATCAGGTTTGCTCTGATTGGCCAGCAGCCCCCCTCCCATGGTAAAGGATAGCCACAGAGTAATATATAAGGGGTGCTGCTGATCAGAGAATTCAGATTCCCTCAGAGAGGCTAACAGAGGGAGAGACACTCTGGGAAGGAGTGTGGAGATTCCCTCAGAGTACCATCAGAGAGATACTGTGGGAAGGAGTGTGGAGATTCCCTCAGAGAACCATCTGAGAGACTGAGAGACAGTCTGTGAAGGAGTTTGGATCTTGACAGTGACCAGCTGGAGATATGCCAGAGAGGCTGCTGTGTGTGATCAGCACTCTGATATTCTGGACGAGAAGCGGACAGGGCAAGCCTTCTTGAAGCAGGCCCCTGCACCTAACGAGGCTAGAGTCTACTCCCCAGGCCCCAGTTGGTATTGTATCTTGTTTTGTACATCTTTGTTTTGTCTGTTTGCGTGCCAGATTAAACCCCATTTTATTCAACAACTTTGTCCTGTCTGGTGCTAGTGATCCCAGTGGTTTTGGTGTAAAAGTGCTGATCTCCCGTGACACGCGTTCTAAGTCAAACTTTTGTGTTTTGGCACTGAAATGTGTTTTGATTTTTTATTAAAAATATCACCATCACAAATACAATTTCTGTGACAAAACAGTGACAAAAGACAAAGAAGTTTCACTTAAAATGCGCATGCTCGGCATACACTTTTTTTCTCCAAGAAATAGCTCTTAATGGCAAGCTTTCTTAAGAATTTCTGTGCATCTATAAATAGATTCAACGCATTAGGTCCTAATTCAAGGGCCATATTATTAGTTTTTCAGAACCGAAAATTGATTGTTATTAAATGTATATTTACTTAAATTAAAGATGTATTTTTTATTCTCTTCACTCTCTAATTACTGCTGCGGCCATTCACTCTCTAATTACTGCTGCGGCCAGCTTCATTCTAAGACTTACGCGTGTCTTCCCGTGGCTTTTTTCGGCTGGCGCCGAACTTGGCCGCGCGCCAGCCGCATCTTGCCCGCATCTTCCCCTCCCCTCGCGACCCCCTGGCTGCTCCGCCTCTGCTTCTCCGGGTTCCGGGGGCGCGCACACGCATCCCCCCTTACCCCGCCACCCCTTCAACCCCGCCACCCCTTCTCCGGGTTCCTGGCACGTACGCACGCACCCTGGCACGTGTGACCGGCGCACCAGTGACGCGCAGCATGCGTCGGGGAAAAAAAATTTGGCTGCGTCTGCCCGCACATTGCGGTGGCGGCCGCAGGAGAATGAAAGCGGCCGCCACTGTATTTCATTTTCTTTTTGTGTTGAACTCTTCTCTTATATCCACTCTTTTTCGTCTTAATTGAGACGCTGGGTGCAGAGATCCTTTTAGAGAGGAGAAACGATTTTTTGTCCACCCAAGATCGTGCAGGGGGAGGACGTGGTCTCCTCCCTAAAACATCCTGATTATATTTACTTACTCTGGTAACTTCAATTTCCTCTCTTCTGTTAGAACTTGCATATTTTCTTCTTACATTTTTATCTTCATAAGATCTCCAATTATTTCTATTGATTTCAACTTCCGTTTTCCTTGCTTCCCTCCTATAATAATCTCTTATGAGTTCATTATAGGGTTCTCGGGGAGGATATGTTTTTTTTCTTTTTCTTTGGGGAGTAAGGTTTTTTTTATGCTAGTTTCTATCTTTTGGCTTTTCTTTCTGCAATTTTTCTGACATCGTTACCCTTTTTGAATTTCTTGTTTCAATGCTATATTTTCTTCTAAACTATCTAATCTTTTCTGAATTCAACTCTTTCTCCAATATCATTTATTCTCTATCTATGGTGAGAAATGAATAAATCTCATAAATTCGTAGGACCAATTATCTAACATCCTGCTCCAAGTTTCTAAAAAAAAATAAAAAATACTAATATATCTCTATTAGGATTAAAATTCTAATTTACCTCTCTTAGGAGGGAGAAAGACCACCATTGGATCTGTATCCAGTAGAATGAAAGGACCTACAGTATATAGAGATATATTAGTATTTTATCTGGTAGTGTTAGGACTTGCGAACAGGTGTCTGCCTTGTCGTGGCTCGCAAGCTTACAACGCTTTGGCCAAAGGGTTAAACTAAATGACCCTTTTTCAAGAGAATATATAAGTATTTAACTGTGTATTTTTGTCATATTGGATGTAGCATTGGGCTTCTCTGTCTTTGTTGTATACATATGCCACGCTCAATAGCTCTCCTTTTTGACACTTATATACTGTACATACTAGCTGATATACCCGGCGTTGCCCGGATGTAATTTTGGGGGGGCAGGCGACAGGGTTGGGCTTCCCCCCCTTGACAGCTAGGTGGGTGACTGAGTTGACTGAGTGGGTGTGTGAGTGTGTGGGTGACTGAGTGGGTGTGTGAGAGTGTGGGTGTGTGAGTGTGGGTGTGTGAGTGGGTGGGTAACTGAATGGGTGGGTGACACTTGACTGAGTGGGTGGGTGACACTTGACTGAGTGGGTGGGTGATACTTGACTGAGTGGGTGGGTGACACTTGACTGAGTGGGTGGATGGGTCGGTGACTGGGTGACTTTTTTTGGGTCGGTGGGTGGGTCGGTGACTGGGTGACTTTTTTTGGGTCGGTGGGTGGGTCGGTGACTGGGTGACTTTTTTTGGGGTCGGTGACTGGGTCGTTGACTGGGTGACTTTTTCTGGGTCGGTGACTGGGTCGGTGACTAGGTGACTTTTTCTGGGTCGGTGACTGGGTTCGGTGACTAGGTTGGGTGGGTCGGTGAGTGGGTGGGTGGGTGGGTGAGTGGGTGGGTGGGCGACTGAGTGGGTTTTGGTCGGTGAGTGGGTCTGTCGGTGAGTGGGTCGGTCGGTGAGTGGGTGGGGTCGGTGAGTGGGTGGGTGGGGTCGATGATTGACTGAATGGGTGGGTGGTTTTGGGTGACTGACTGGGTGGGTGACGGAATGGGTGGGTGAGTGGATGATTGACTGGATGTATGGGTGACTGGGTGGATGGGTGACTGACTGGGTGACTGACTGGGTGGGTGGGTGACTGAGTGTGGGTGGGTGACTGAGTGGGTGTTTGACTGAGTGGGTGGGTGACTGAGTGAGTGTGTGACTGAGTGAGTGGGTGACTGGGTGGGTGACTGAGTGAGTGACTGGGTGGGTGACTGAGTGATTGGTTGGGTGAGTGACTGGGTGGGTGAGTGACTGGGTGAGTGAGTGACTGGGTGAGTGACTGGTGGGTGAGTGAGTGACTGGGTGAATGTGTGTGTGTGGGTGTGTGGGTGACTGGGTGGGTGTGTGGGTGGGTGGTTGACTTTGACTGGGTGACAGTGGGTGAGTGGGAGACGGTGGGTAACAGTGCGTGCGTGGGAGACGGTGGGTGACTTACCTTGACCGGGTGGTGGTTCCTGGCGACAGACGGTTCCCCTCCTGGCACTGATATCCCTGTGGCATCTGGCTGGGGCAGGAGGTGGGTTCGGGAAGTTAGCGGGGGGGGGCAAGAGTGGCAGGCTGGGGCAGGAGGCCCACGCCGTGCTTCCCCTCCGTTCCTCGTTGGGAGCGAGGTGGGAGGAGCCTGGAGTTTGCGGCTGGGGCAGGAGGGCCGTGCTTCCCCTCCGTCCGGGAGCCGGTGCAGGGCGGCGCACGTGAGTGTGATGGTGCGGCTGGGGATGTTGCGGAGCGTCCGGGTTTGAGTGAGGCGGGGGGGGGGGGGGAGGAGTGGTATTTGTGCCTGAGGGGGGAGAGTGAGGCCACCAGGAGGGGAGGGGGGTGTGTGTGTGGAAGGTGAGCTGCGGTCTGGCTGACGGGGGAGAGTGACGGGCAGCGGGAGAGGGTGTGTGTGTGTGTTGGTCAGAGGCGCATGTGGTCACGGTGTGAGGAGAGTGTGTGTGTGTGTCTCTCCTCCCTGCCTGGCCCGCAGGCCAATGAGCTGTCCAGCAGACATACTGTACACACACAAACATTATTTGAGACTTATATATATAGATATATTTTGTGGGGGCTCAGGGGTTCCCAAAAAGAGCTTGCTGGGGTTTTGTGTGATTTAAGAAGTCTAAGTACCCCAGGGATCCTTTTACGTTCAATGTATTTCTCTAGTGTTATCATATCCTATAATTTTTTTGTTTCAGTTGACACTTTCTAAACAAACTAAATAATACCATAAAGAATAATCTTCTGTCATTAGTACAATTTTCTACTGAAAGGATCGAATCAAGATTAGAACCCCTCATGTCTTTTTTAGTGAACACATCTAAGTATTTCTTCCATATTCGTATATGTGAATCTAGAAAAAAAATTCTATATAGTATATATAGGCACAGAAACTAGTCACTTGTCATTTGTGGTACAAAGGTGAATATACCAATTAAAAATAGAAGTAATACTGTACTCCCAAATATAATATTCCCAGAATAAATAGGCTTTGTTCCTGGGAGAGTCAGTCACACGTGTGAGAGCAGCAGTGGCGGGCTCAGGGCAGTCCAAGGGCAATCATATAATAGTAAATCTTGACGACAAAAAGGCATTTCATAAAATCACATGGACACATATTACCAGGACACTTCAGACACAAAACTTTTGGGGAAAGTTCATGACGCTGATTCAAACCATATACAACTCGCCTAGGGCCTATAATCAGTCAATGCACTACATTCTGACCCTTTCAATCTGCAATGGGGAATGAGGCAGGGTTGTCCCCTAATCCCAATGTTATTTGACATAGCACTAGACCCCCTAATTAGATATCTAAAAAATATGAGAAATACAGTATAAAAGGCATTCAAATAGGAAACAAAGAACTAAAAATTGCAGCTTTTGAGATGATATGCTCCTCTTCATTTCAAACCCCAAGAAGCAATACCAGCCAATAAAACAACAAGGAATTAATTAAACCAGTTACAAATCAAAGCAATTCATTAATAAACCAACAAGGAATTAATTAAACCAGTAACCAATCAAAGCAATTCATTAATAAAACAAGGAATTAAACCAGTAACCAATCAAACCAATTAATTAATAAAACAACAATGAATTAAATGAAACAGTAACGAACAAACAAAATAATTATGGAAAAATATCGGCAACACAACCATTAAAAGCATTACCCTTAAAAACATGCAAAACAGAATATTTCAATTTATTTGGCAGGGCAAAAGACCCCGAGTCGCCAGATCGGTTTTGATGGCTGCAAGATCTAGGGGAGGTCTGGGGGTACCGGACTTACACAGATATTACCTAGCTGCACAGCTTAAGCAGGTGGTGATGTGGAATTCTGACCCGACCCGTTGTAGTTGGGTGCAGATAGAGACTCAATGTGCCAAAGTGCCTTCTCTGCAAGCCTGCCTCTGGAGCCTGGACAGAGGAGAGGGACATACACACAACCTGAAACTACAGACCTCTCGTTTCACATGGGACGTCTGGTCTCGTTGTAAATACAAATATGGCCTTACTACCAAAAGCTCCCAATTGACCCCCATTTTCAACAATCCAAAGTTCCCCCCCGGGATGTGGATCTAAACTGTTCGAACAATACAGCACAAGGGGTATAGAGGCGATTGCGGATCTTCTGAGCCTAGGGAGGCTTCTGAGTTTCCAAGAGGTAAGGACCAAATATCAAATTAAAGAATTGGACACTTTCAAATATCTTCAAATCAGAAACTTTATTAGGACAACATGTCCTCTCCCAGAATACCCCACTCTCACATCATTTGAACTTCTTTGCGAGACAAAGACCCATCAGAAAGGTCTAATCTCAGAGATTTACGGGGCTCTAGAGCGCTCCTCGACCCCAAAAGAGCATGACTATATGCTCAAATGGGCAGCTGACCTGAATATTGGTATAGACAGAGAGACTTGGGAAGAAATCTGGGAGACAGCTTCGGAGACCTCCCTATGTACTACAATAAAGGAAAACATTTACAAAATTATGTTTGGCTGGTATCTAACCCCAGCACGATTAAACCAAATCTACCCTCTGGCATCAGATCAATGTTGGAGAGGCTGTGGTCATAGAGGTGACATTGTCCACATCTGGTGGTCCTGTCCAGAAATTGTTAAGTACTGGGCCAAGGTCCAAATTTTAATAAAAGAGGTCACCGACCTAGAAGTGCCTATTGAACCACTGACCTACCTGTTGGCTGCACCCTTGAAGGACATTGTCCGGCCAGTCAGGAAATTGATCTCCTTCATTATGACCGCGGCTCGATGCTGTATTGCGGCCTCCTGGAGGAAGACAACTACGCCAGCACTAGGAACAATTAGGAAAAGAGTCGACGAGGTGATGGTTATGGAGAGGCTCACAGCCATCGTCCGCCAAAAAATGCCGGCACACGAGGATATTTGGGATCCATGGATCTCCTACAATAGGACCAGACAACCAAATCTAACGTACCAGACACTGATCACCCCACCATAGACGCTCGAACACAGCCCTAAAGGCCATACTCCTAAACAGTCAGATGGGTCTTTCCCCCCCCCCTGTCCTACCCCTCCCCCTCTCTACCCTCCCCCCCCTTTTTTTTTCCCTCCTCAGTACCCCCCCTCTGCCTTCTCTCTTCGAAGGCCCCCCTCCCTTTTTCTACTGGCAACGGCGGTTGCCTATCTGTTTTCCCCCCAAAAAATTGTGGAATTGAAAATGTTAGGCTTTTTTGCACAATACCACTGTATGTTTACCTGAATGCCTAATAAAAATGTTTGGAAAAAAAAAAAGAAAAAAGCATTACCCAACACAAGACATCATTAATTAAAAACGAAAATCAATCGCCAACATTTTTTCAACCACCAATCAGAATAGGGAATTGGTTCCCACGATCTGATTGGCTGAAATACCATGTCACGCCGGCTTAGTGACGTCATGTTAAAGGGAAATGAAGCAAAGACATTCTGATTGGATGGCATCATTCACTTTAAATGACGTCATTAAATAAAATGTTTTAAATCGGCTCATGGTTTTAACAGCCAATCATATGGCTGTTGAACCTGTTCCCACCCAAATGTGACGTCACAAGCCATATTTAAGTCCGTGACACCTCATTTGAGCCCAAGAAGATGACAAGACAACATCGTTTGGGATCTACCATGGGGTTTTATGGATTGACAAATGAAGACAGAAGATAAAGAAGATACAGAAATAATTACAGAAGAAGATAGAAGAAGCTGATTGAAGATAAAAGAAAGAAGAATTGGGAACCTGATCCGGATCTTCATTGCGGATGGCATCAGATGGTGTTTGAGGCCTTCGTGGTACGTGAGCTTCCTGTTTCCCCGGGAGTCGGGGGGCCAGCACTTCCAAAGGTAAGTAATATATTGAATGTTTGGAAGTGTATTTATTTTTTTTTTACAGGTTTTTCGATTGGATGTGTATTTTTTTTATTTTTTATTTGCACATTGACTGATAATATATTAATCAGTACCTCTTTAGGGTACAGATCAATACATTATCAGGCCAATAATTTGTTTTTAATTTCTTGCTTTGTATTGATGGTGACTTTTTCTATGTATGTTTATTCTGTGGATGTAATTGTTTGTAATTATGCTGCTTTATTTTTAAAAAAATGGCGATTGATTTTCATTTTTAATTAATGTCTTGTGTTGGCTAATGCTTTAAATGGTTGTGTTGCCGACATGTTTTAATAATTAATGTCTTTGTTGGTTACTGTTGCAATTAATTCCTTGTTTTATTAATGAATTGCTTTGATTGGTTACTGGTTTAATTAATTCCTTGTTGAGCTGGTTAGTGCTTTTCTTAATTACATTTCTTGGCTTGTTTTTATTTAGTGAATTGTGGTGTTTCGTTGGTTTGGAATGTTTTATTATTGTGTGTTTTGTGCATTAATGTATTGTGCTTAGGTGCCCATTGTGTGCTATAGTGGCTTATCATGCCCATATTACTATAAGTACTACAATAACAATCAATGGGTACAGGGTGGGTATAGTGAGTCTGGGATAGGCTGGTTAGGCCTCCCGGGTGGGTATCGGGGCAGGGTGGGTTAACCCCTAAATTACTGTAGCAGTTATTAACTCTAACGCGGGAAGTAGGGGGTCCCCGAGGCTGAAATCAACTTTGTTCAGCTCAGGAGACCCCCTGCTCACGCACACTATGAATAAAAATAAAATGTAAGCAGCTTCATTACCTTAGCAGCAATCCGCTAAGGTAATGATTTTTTATTGGGGGTGGGGAGGGGATGTTTGATACTAGTGTGAGGGAGCAGGGGGTCTCTCGAGTTGAACAAAGTTGATTTCAGCCTCGGGACCCCCTACTTCCCGAGATACAGGCCCCGGTATGGGGTGCCGGTATCCCCTCTGCCTTGTTTAGATCCCACGGTCACGTGACCCACAGGATTTAACATGGGGATACCGGCACCCCATAACAGGGCCTGTATCTCGGGAAGTAGGGAGTCCCCGGACCTGAAACCAATGCGGTTCACCTCCGGAGACCCCCTGCTACATTACTGTTATGTTAGAATTGTATTAAAAAAAACACGATCGACTGTGAGAGGCGCACAGTTAAGAGTGACTGATTCAGCCTCTTTCTGCGCGTCTATTACATAAAGACAGACCCCGGTAGGACTCACACAGCAGGGTCCCCTGCTGTGTTACTCCGGCGGATCATTAGTCTGTCATGGCGCAACTCAGCCGGATCACGGGCATATCTCGAAATTCTCGAAAAACGTCTGCTGCATCTGTATTTTACAGATGCTACCAATCATAATAAAAGATGAACAAACTCTAAGTAAATCATTCCAGATCTTTATATGGAAGAACAAAAAACCTAGAATAAGCATGTCAAAATTACAGCAACATAAAACGGGGGTGTAAACCTTACTTAAATTGTACAACACGGCAGCACTTTTAAGATATGGATTAACCACACAAATCATTTCACAATACAAGAAATTGACCAACAACTAAGTCCAGACATAAAGTTGGCATATTTGCTACATATGACATCATATGATGTCCCAGCATGCATAAAAGAAAATCTGCTACTATTCAACAAGTATAAAGCATGGTACAAGCTAGGAAAGTAATTCACCTACAAAAGGGACAAATCGCTACACCTAATATTCCTTAAAAATCAACAGTTTCAGGGGGGGAGGGCAAACTACCCGTTTGTGGCCTGGGAAAATAAGGGAATCCTTGTTATAGGACAGCTCCTACATAAGCTAGATAATACAATACACTCATTCCAAGAACTAAATATGCATTACCAAATACATAATTCGTTCCGTACCTCCAGGCCAGACACTATACATTAGAAATACTAAACAACTTACTAACATAGGATAGAGATAATCAGCTTGATGCTCTCTTCCAAAAAGTGAGATATGGGAAAACTTCAATTGCAATCATCTACCAGTGTCTGAAGAGAACAATGTAATTTGACGATAACACAGCGAGAATAGGAGCTTGGCAAACAGACTGCCTGAATCTTTTTGCTCCATCATTACAGTCTGTACCCGTTATACATATCCCGGTGTCAACTCCACTTTACAATATTTATCATTGACTTTGCCCTGCTTAGCATCTACTGTCTATGCTCTTGGAGCTCATACACGGTTACATCTCCAATACCCGAATCTAAGTATGGAAACTATTATGAGACAATTTGGAAAGTCACAAAAAATGATCCCTTCCACAATATACCAAGAAATGAACTACAAGATCCTACATGGGACATACACTACACCCAAATTTAGATTAAAAGCACAACTCTCTCTAGACAGCAAGTGTACAAAGTGCGCAGGCCAAGGGGCAGATCTTTTGCATTGCTTACGGAGTTGCCAAGTAGTCTGGGATTTCTGGTCACAGATTGCAATATTTCCCAAAGAATCACTGGACAAACATTCACAGAGACTCTGAACATGCGATTTTTAACATCATAAACCTAAATACAAAAAGGGAAAGAGCAGACCAAACTGAAAAAAGCAAACTCATACAAATCATTGCTATGACCACGAGAAAAATTATCCTGCAACAATATAAAAACAATTCCCACCCATCATTAAAATTATGGAAAGAAAAAATGTTTAGCCTACTGTATTTACACTAGACTGGGTAAAAGCAACGACAGATAAAGAAAAGAAAGCAGAGGAGTTCTTTAAAACTTGGGGGAGTTTCATTGCCACACAATCAGATGAGACAAAGTAAAACATACATGACAATTTTCAATACACAACATGGTTCGCAACACGCACGCTTACTAATAAGAATTTAAATACCACACAGCTCAAAAGCTGAGGACCTGGGAGGCAGGGAGAGACCAGACTATTGACAGCTACAACAATACAATTTGAGTAGAATGTGTTACATTAGCTACTGTTTTCAATATAAGGACCAACAGACTGTGAGGTAGAGCAGGGGTGCGCAAACTGGGGGGCGTGGCACAGCGCTTACAGAGGCCCCATGCTCTTCCCCAAAGCATATAAATTAAGTGCTGGGGGCCCGCGCAAGGCATCTGTAAGTTCCCTTACCTTGTCTCGGACGGCTTCTGGTGATGTGACATGACCCCCAAGCATCATTTGACGCCGGAAACATGGTAAAGGGGAGGGGGGGGAAGACAGTCAGGGGGCACAAAAAAAAAGTTTGCATACCCCTGAGGTAGAGTATACACCTTCTAAATAAAGAGGTGGTCTCTCACGACAGCTGAATTAGATAGGCTGACGGCAAAGAGAGGTTAAAGACGTGAAACAAACTGGTTGAAAGGATACAGTAAAATTGTTATACAATTAAATTGATATAGTATTAAACAAAATGGGAACTTACAAAATGTGAAAATTACAGTAACAAAATGGAATGTATAGACAAGAAGCATGCTTTATTATGTAAGAATGCAAACATATAAAATGCACAAGATTGTAAGATTTCCAATGAAAAGATTTAAAAAAATAAAAAAGAACTAATTTTGTCAACAATATTGTCAAAATTAGTGAAAAGTGATCAAAAATATTGAGTGACATTAATACAAAAAAAAAACTTATCGACTGAATCGTTCTCACTCTTGTCTTCCTTATGTCGGTGCTGCTCCTACTTGAACCTCCCGCAGGTCTTCAAATACTCAAAAAACACATTCCACCAGAAGCGCAACCCGAAGGAAAAGGAGATATTTAGTGAAAATATGGTTCTCGAAGATTCAAGAGTCCATCGAGTCAGGGTCAATCCATCCCAACATATAGAAAGACTTCTCAATTGTAGCAGATTAGTTGGATTTTCTTTGTAACTCATCGTTCGATGCCACTAAGCTTCTGGCCAGATCCTCTACTTTATCAATAGGTACCCATAGAGCACTTTGGTTAAAACCCTGGGCGGCTGTTTCCTCAAAAAACAAGCTAATCTCACTCAAATTTTCCGGCCGGAATTTAAAGCTATAATTTGTACGATCACAGGAGGCAAAGGATCTTTTATGCCTCAGGATAGAAGACCAAGGTTTTGCTCAGTGAAGGTTCAGAATGTGCAAAAATATTTCAGGAGTTCCAGGCATTCAAGAGATTAACCAAGCCTGGCTGTCCACGAGTGGGAGATGTAGATATTGTGGAGGCTAGGCCAACTAAAGAAATCCATCCTTCTTATGTCTGACTGATCCCTGGCCCCTACATGGGCTCTCATCTCAGGAGTTTCCAACACGTTCTTTCGATCTGGAACAGGAATTCACCGGAGCCATTGCAGAGGATAAGACTGTCCTCAAAGGGGCACACTTCCTTACAAACTTGGGAGTCAGATGCTAACTTAGTCAGAGGCAGACCCCTAGGTCTCATGCAATGGGTTGTCTTAACAGATGCAAGCTCCACAGCTTGGGGAGTCAGTTTGTCTGGGGAACTGGTCAGAACCAGAGACCAGCTTTGGAGGTAGCCAGAATTCTGAAATGGTCACAGCAGAATACTCTGTCATTGATGGCTGTGCACATATCTGGTGTAAAACACCTAGACTGATTTTTTTAAGCCACAACACTATATATGCCAGGGAATGGCCACTGAATCAAGAAATCTTTCAATAGATCGTTGTCAAATGGCGGCAACCAACCATAGACCTCATACCCGAGAGAATTGCTTTTGGTACAGGAATCAGAAACTGTCTTTGAAGTAAATATCTGCACCTGGAACACATTACATTAAGATGCAAGAAGTGAGGGAAAGTCGACAAACAAAAGATTTGTTTACTCCACACACTGGTAATAAACATTCTTTTGTTTATCCCCAGACCTTCAAACACCACTTGTGTTTCTCAATTAACATTTAGACTCCAGGGGAAACAGAAACAGATACACATTCCCAGTATAGATCAAACCACAGGAACCTGTCCAGCATTTATTACTATCGTATGATGGATCAGGTATTACTAGGAATTCCAATTAACTTCAAAGAAAAGCACACATAATTTAGTTTGATCATATTTCCTCAACCATCCCTAAACACCTAAACCTAAACATCCCCCTGGAAGACCAATAGTGTTGGGCATCGACTCCTTAAATGAACACGCAAGTACATACTTGGACAAACAAGAGAAACTAATCACAGCGAGAAAACCAGTGACATCAAAAATGTACTTTGGAGATTTGAAAAGTTTTCAATAACTGGTGCATTAAATACTAACCATGTGGTTCCCCAGGAATCATAAGTTGTTGACATTTAATTTTTTAACAGCAAGGCTTCAATAAAGGCCTTGGTCAATAGTCATTGAAAATCCAGGTGTCAGCACTTAGTGTATTTCTCGACAAACCGCTAGCAGTGCAGAAACATATAATGCTATTTTTCAAGGGCATAAGCACAATAAGACCCAGAATCAGAGACCCAATACCACCATAGGATCTGAATTTGGTTCTATAGGCATTACAAGCATCCCAGTTATATACGATTGAATCAATCCCAATTAGATGGTTGACATTTTTCTAATGGCTATAACATCTGCCATAAGGGTGAGTGAACTAGGGGCGTTACCCATTTCTGTATCTTCCATCAGGAAAAAGTCAATCTGCGAACGATGCCTCAATTCATTTCCAAGGTAATAAAGCCTTTCCACCTGAACCAAGAGATTGATGGAACCACTTTCTGCCCAAATCCTAAAAATCGGAAGGAACATCCCTACACTACTTGGATGTGGCACATTCTCTAAAATCATACAAATGCTGGTCAATGTTAATGGTGGGTTTTATTGCCTTTGTTTCTGCATAATTTCTACCTTCTCCTGCCCGATTTTCAATTATGTTCTCTTACAGGGAATAGATATGAGCACACATGAATGACCACCTCTCACAAAGGATCCACACTATTACATAAAATAGAACAATTACAAAAAAAAAATGTAATCTTTAAAATACTAATTTTTTAAGACACTGATCACCAACTTCACCTGGTTTTAACCTAATTTTAATTAGTTCCATTTGGACTGCATCTTTCCCCATGTCAATGGTACTGGGTCATTTTACGCATAAAGTTAGTGTCTAGGTGCCTGTAGTTTTCAATGAGTTGAACCAAATTTCCTATTTTAATAAACTGTTTTGTGTATTGCTTGTGTTATTTTATTGTATATGTTTGCCATAAAGACCAGCTAGGTATCGACTGTTCAAGCTTTGGTTGTCACTACAGCTACTAAGTGGTTAATTAATTGTATTTATATGTTTTGAACTATTATTATTATCTACCAAGCTTACCCTATTGTCTAACTTATCTATGTATACCTATCATATACAGTGTGCATACTAATTACAAACGATCTACATATCACCTGCCTGCATTAGTTGATAAAATACAGACATATGAACTACATAAACACAAGTCATTGCTGTATTTTGAATATTATGTAAAAACTTAATTTTGAAAAGCCTTAGCATAGTAATGTACATTCATACTAATGAAAGCTGAAAGGATTTCAGAAAAAAAAAATATTTTTTTTTTCATTCCATATTTCATTGAAATTCATTTTAGATTGAATAGGTTTCAATGCTTTTTAACGTAAAACACTTGTTTTTGTACTAAACATAACATATTGAGGTTTTATGAATAAACCCAGCAAGTTTAAAGCAGGCGTCCTTCTAAATGTCCCCAAAAATGTTTTCTAACGAGAAGAAATAAAAAATTTAGTAGAGTACTAGATTTCTGCTCTTTTCATTCAATATCCATTTTCTAGATTTGTGTTTTAAAATATTTCTATGATGTTAATATATTTAAATAAATGTTTTCTGTTTTCTGAGGAGAAAATAAAATTTACATAATTTATTACCACCACTTTCTCCTGCTTAAGGCTAAGGCCCCGCTCCCAGAGTCAGCGCACCCGCACTGCTGACAGGCGGTGCGCTGAGATACACAGACCGCGATATGCGGTCTGTAGGGAGCGGGAGCCGGAGCGGGAGGTGGGCGGGTGGTGGGCGGTTTGACAGGGAGGGGGGGCGTGGCTTGAGCGGAGGGACCCGCTACTCTCCCCCCCCTCCCTCCACGGACTCGGGCTGGAGCTGGAAAGTAAGTTTAAACACACACACGCAGTACTCATTCATACACACACACACACACGCGCACACACACACACAGGCAGGCACTCACGCACTCATACACACACACGCGCGCACACACAGGCAGGCACTCACGCACTCATACACAGGCAGGCACTCACGCACTCATACACACACACACACACACACACACACACAGACAGAGGCAGGCACTCACGCACTCGGGCACACACATACACACACAGACAGGCACACACACAGAGAAAGGCACTCACCTGCTTTCACTCCACACTCCTCCCCGCTCCCCGAAGCCTCTCCTCCTCCCGAAGCCTCCCCTCCCCATTGGCTCACAGCCACACACGTCACGCGTCAAAGCTAGAAAACACCATTCTCTGGTGTCTCCAACGGCTGACGCGCGACAGCGTGTAGTCAGCTGTGCCGCCAGTGGGGACCGGGACCGGCTCGCGAGGATTCCCCTGCTGGTGGGGAACTCGCTACATTGCCGCCCGCGCCAACGAGCGCAGCGGGACCGAGGCCTAAGAGAAAGGATCATCAAAATATTTGCTCGTTGTAGAACAATTATTCTATGATCAGTTATTTCTTGCTATATGTATCTGTATCGTTAACACGTGTTTCACTAACCAGATCTAGCAACTTCTCCCTTCGTGTTAGCATGCCTGAAAGCTGCTTACAATTTTTATAGGGGGGGGGGGGGGAAGGGGAGGGGAAGGGGAACCAGTGCTCTTGCTAAAGTCAAATTTGTAGATATGATGCTATGAGCGAATTGCATAGAAAACAATGTCTTGTAAGGAACAAGAAGAAAAGAGCCCATATACTCAGCACTCAATATCCAGGTAAGTGATTTATAATGGGAACAAACAAACAATGGGGGAGCATGGGATTAGAAAGACATATACAATAATAATGGTGATGAATATTGACAGTAGTTCCAAAGGTGGGGGGCGGGTAGTAAATATAATAATACTTACACGGCCATGTGTAAGCAACCACAATTAGTGATCACCTCCTTGAGGGCGAGCTGTGCCTCTCCCAGGTAGATATAGCTGTATGTTGATAGGCTTAGGGAAAATGATATATAATCTATAAGGCTATACTCACACGGCCCTGTGTGAGCTGGTGTAGAAATTGGTTACTTTGGGGTTAAATTTAACCCATCCACATCTATTCGTCACATAATGGGGGTTTTCTCCAGTATCCAGGGCAGCACGAAAATCTGTGCTAACTCCCAGGCGTCAGCCAGGCTCTCCCCCCAGGTGTTATGATGCGTGGGGGGGGGGAGGGGTTGGGTGATGAGAAAAACGAGTGAGGCACGGTTCCAGTTAAATATTCACAAGAAATCGCATTTATTAATTAAAACAGCAAAGGGACTGACATACATATAGAATGGACCCCTGGCCTCCTCACGCAGTCCAGGATCGAGTTTGAGCAGCTTTGTGCGCCCTTCCCGCGTCCGGGGTGCAGGAAGAAAAACTATCCTGCTGGGCTGCAAACACTGCTCCACGGTCTGACTGCGGAAGCCTCCTTAGGTCAAAATCTTCTGGTGGTTTAGAGCAACGCGTTTCGTCGACACATCGACTTCCTCAGGCTCAAATAATGACGTTGCAGGGGTCTGGTGGCTTTTTATAGACCCTCTGGATGATTAAAGGATTGATTAAAGCTGATTTGTTGTTTCAAATTGAATTCAGCTTGGTTGTGTTGTTTTCAATGACATGGCATTGCATATATATGGAAAATCCTTTCTGTACATATTCTAACACCCATATGTGCCTCTTGCTCACTTTCATACTAATATGAGTCTAAATATCTACACTGGCGACACAGTTTATTGCACTGCGGCCAGATCCGCAAGCCGGGAGATTTCCCGGCTTGCTAGTGGCCGCCCCTCGGCGTGCCGCGCGTCACAGACGCGCGGTCACGCGTCATCGGGAGCGTGCGCCCCCTGCACGCGCGTCCAGGGCTCCCCGAGGGAGCCCTGGTGTCCCACGATGTGGGGGACGGCGGCAGGGGGTTCCGGGGGACCCGGCGGACCCGGCAGCGGGAGGGAGAGCGCCCCGATCGGAGGGCGCTCTTCCGCTGCTTCGGCGCGCGCCCGTCACCCTCCGGCGCGCGCCAGGCTACTGCTGCGGCCGAGAACGGGCAAATGCTCGAATAAACTCGGCCGCAGCAGTATATTGGTTTCATTAACCATGTTAAAATCATTAATCAAGCCTCCATTAAGGTAGGGATCAATGGAATAAACTATCACCCGATAGGGGTAAGGATTTAAGACAGTGTTTACTTATAATGTCTTAAGTATATAAATATATAATACAATACAATCTTTATACAAATATCTGTAAAATCATTAAATAGCCATTGTCACAAAATTCTCCATTAACTCTTTCATCATTAATTAATGGTCCTATTAGGTTACCAGCTTGCATTAATGTCATGTATACCCCCTAAGCATTTGGCATTGAATTTGGGCAAAGGATGATTTTAGCAAAGGGCTATGTTCATTATAAACATCATATTCAAAATCTAAAAAATAATTAAAATTCATATAATATACACCTCATGTGTAATCTAAAAATTCAAGGTAATTACTCTCTAAAATATATTGATAATCTCGACACACTCAATAATTACTTATTAATACATTAAAACATAAATAATTACATAAATACATAAAAATGTTTAAAAATGCATAATGATCGGAAAAAGAGTCTGGAAAAAAAGAAAAGAAAAAAAGGAAAAGAACAAGCGCAAATAAAAAGTTTGTTTAGATACTTTATAATGTATAACACTCTTCTTAAATAGTTAGACATATATGTGGCACTTATGAAAATGTCTTATACCTCTAGAAAATCACAGTTGCCTTTTTATATTTTTAGTTGAATGCTGCAATATCAAGGTCGACATTAAGACCAGCTGGGGACATAGATTTCAAACGATATATCCAAAACGTCTCTCTCTGTCGGAGACGTTTCAATCTATCTCCCCCTCTCCAGTTCTCAGGAACCACCTCTAATCCTCTGCAGAGTAGTCCTGAGGGGTCTCCCCCATGATGTTGTGTAAAGTGGAGTGGCACGCTATGTGTGGTCAGGCCCCTTCTTATATTGCCCAAGTGTTCCAGTATGCAGACTCTAAGACTTCTTGAGGTCCGGCCCACATACTGCAATCCATATGGGCACTGGAGTAAATACACTACGTAGTTCGTTCTACAACTAATTAATTGTTTGGTCTTAAAGACCTCTTTGGTGACATTTGAACTGAAGTGTATTCCGTCAGTAACTGCATGTTTGCAGGCCTTGCACTCAAAACACTTAAAAAATCCTATTGGTTTCGGTAGCCAATTAGTAACCTTGGTTTCCGATTCTTTTCTATATACACTCGGTACCAGTCTACTTTTTATATTCTCTGCTTTTTTTAAAATTATGCGGGGTGTTTTTGGCAAATAATCTTTTAGTACTGGGTCTTTGCACAGCACATGCCAGTGTTTCCCTAAAAAAATTTTAATTTTATGGGACTCATTGTTATATTTGGTGACAAATGGTACAATAAAATCTGTTTTGTCTTTTTTTTGTTTTGGCACCATCAATTGTTCTTGGTTTAAATCTAAGGCTCTCAAGTGCGCTGCTTCAATTACGTCTAGTTTGTACTGCCTTTCTCCAAATCTGGCTCCCAGAATTTCTGCTTGTTCTTTATATATTTCAACCTCCGTACAATTCTGCCTTATTCGTCTAAATTGCCCGAACGGTATGTTATTTAGCCATCTATGATGATGGCAGCTATTATTAAGCAGAAAATTGTTGGCATCAACTTCCTTGAAATAAGTCTTGGTTTTAACCACATTGTCCTCAATGTAGATGGTTAAGTCAAGGAAGTTGATGCTTTCTTTACTTATCTCAGACGTAAAACTCAAGTTGACACTATTGTTGTTAATATGCGTCAAAAAGGGGCAGAGGCTCTCCTCACTCCCCTGCCAAACAATGAGCACATCGTCGATGTATCTCCGCCAGAGGACCAGACTTGCTCCATATGGGTTCCCAGACCAAATGTTGGTCTCTTCCCAATGTGCCATGAAGGTATTAGCATAGCTGGGAGCAAACCTGGTCCCCATGGCGGTCCCGCACCTCTGCAAAAACATTGACCCATCGAACCAGAACAGGTTATGTGTTAGGATGAATTTAATCCCATCTAACAGAAAGCGTTTCTGCTCTGGTGGAACTGAAGCGTCTTTATCTAAAGCTGATGCCACTGCTGTACACCCATCCTCATGCCTGATTGACGTATACAGAGACGTAACGTCACAGGTTACTAATATATAGTCCTCCTGCCATTGTAGTTTTTGATAGTAAACTCAGGACCTCTACTGTGTCTTTCAGATAGTCTTTTGCACTTGTCGCGTATTTCTGGAGGTATATGTCCACATATTCTGAAAAGTTCTGTGTCAGAGAACCAATACCCGAAATTATGGGTCTGCCTGGTGGTTTCTGGCGGTTTTTGTGAATCTTGGGTAAAAAGTAGAACACCGGTTTCACTGGTTCTGTTTTAAGCAGATAGGTGAACCTTTGCTAAAATCATCCTTTGCCCAAATTCAATGCCAAATGCTTAGGGGGTATACATGACATTAATGCAAGCTGGTAACCTAATAGGACCATCAATTAATGATGAAAGAGTTAATGGAGAATTTTGTGACAATGGCTATTTAATGATTTTACAGATATTTGTATAAAGATTGTATTGTATTATATATTTATATACTTAAGACATTATAAGTAAACACTGTCTTAAATCCTTACCCCTATCGGGTGATAGTTTATTCCATTGATCCCTACCTTAATGGAGGCTTGATTAATGATTTTAACATGGTTAATGAAACCAATATAGATATTTAGACTCATATTAGTATGAAAGTGAGCAAGAGGCACATATGTGTGTTAGAATATGTACAGAAAGGATTTTCCATATATATGCAATGCCATGTCATTGAAAACAACACAACCAAGCTGAATTCAATTTGAAACAACAAATCAGCTTTAATCAATCCTTTAATCATCCAGAGGGTCTATAAAAAGCCACCAGACCCCTGCAACGTCATTATTTGAGCCTGAGGAAGTCGATGTGTCGACGAAACGCGTTGCTCTAAACCACCAGAAGATTTTGACCTAAGGAGGCTTCCGCAGTCAGACCGTGGAGCAGTGTTTGCAGCCCAGCAGGATAGTTTTTCTTCCTGCACCCCGGACGCGGGAAGGGCGCACAAAGCTGCTCAAACTCGATCCTGGACTGCGTGAGGAGGCCAGGGGTCCATTATATATGTATGTGAGTCCCTTTGCTGTTTTAATTAATAAATGCGATTTCTTGTGAATATTTAACTGGAACCGTGCCTCACTCGTTTTTCTCATCACCCAACCCCTCCCCCCCCCCCCACGCATCATAACACCTGGGGGGAGAGCCTGGCTGACGCCTGGGAGTTAGCACTGATTTTCGTGCTGCCCTGGATACTGGAGAAAACCCCCATTACGTGACGAATAGATGTGGATGGGTTAAATTTAACCCCAAAGTAACCAATTTCTACACCAGCTCACACAGGGCCGTGTGAGTATAGCCTTATAGATTATATATCATTTCCCCTAACCCTATCAACATACAGCTATATCTACCTGGGAGAGGCACAGCTCGCCCTCAAGGAGGTGATCACTAATTGTGGTTGCTTACACATGGCCGTGTAAGTATTATTATATTTACAACCCGCCCCCCACCTTTGGAACTACTGTCAATATTCATCACCATTATTATTGTATATGTCTTTCTAATCCCATGCTCCCCCATTGTTTGTTTGTTCCCATGTTTCTATAAGGGCTCTGGATTAACCCTTTTCTGGGGTTGAAGCTGAAGGGATCCTACTGTTTGCTCTAAGTATTTGTAAGAGAGCTATTGTCGAATTGACCGCTTCACTGTAAGCACACTTTTGTTTCTAATCTGAGGTAAGCGCCTGTTTTTTTGCACACTATCAAGTGATTTATAATGTAACTTTTAATAGTGAATAATAATAAAATAATATTGGGCAAAGACAAGACGTAAGTAACAAACAAAAAACACAAAATATAACTGTAATCTAATTAATTCCTGATAATCAAGGAACAAGAGTAGTGACTCCTGGCTATAATGGTATAATACATAGATCTGTGTCACTCCATAGTTTTCTACTCCATATGTACCAGGAGCTAAATCAAAAAGAACTTACAGTAGAATCCTCCATGGGGAGGAAAAGATCAACAGCTTGAGTTTATTAAAATATGCAAAGATAAGAGCACATAAGGAAACGTATAATATCATTTCCCACTAGTTGATTAATTGGGTTCAGCGTTCCGATGCCCAAATAGTGATTCCTTCACAAATTATTGAACCTATTATTCGTGCAGCATAAGTTGTGAAACTATAGTTGGCTGCTTCAATATTGTGATTGGAAAAAGAGGTGCATACTGTAGGGGGAGCCTCAATAATAGATAGTGTGCAACGTGTTCAGCACATACTATATTAGACTGCCCTTAGACTTAATACAAAAGGGTAGTATAAACTTGCTTCCTTGAGAGTTGGTAGGGCAAAGTAGTAATAGATTTTAGTGGGTAGGTGTAGCATCCGATCCAACCTTTGATAAGACAGTTACACCATCGCTTATAAGCTGTTGTGGTGAACCCGTTATGGGGTATAGTGTGTCTATATTGCTCTTGTTGCTTCATAGTCACATATATGTGATCAATAGGTAAACAATCAAGTTGTTACATGCACTATAATAGATAGCACTGTGAGAAACATTAAAACTAGAGCACTACTCATTGGTAGTAGTAATCAATATATGATCACAAATCCTGAATGCGCTATAGTATAATCAGCTGTTAAGAGTAGTAGAGCTATAGAGAGTACCACTTGCCGATCCGGTGAACAAGCCGGCTAGCGTGGACTACTGTAGGTATGATTGTAACCGCTCTCTCATAGAGATGCCATGATAGTTACACTGTAACTTAGGACTAGGAAAGTCAATACTCAAATTTAGTATAATGTTTCACTTGTATCTAAGAACTCATCACCCTCCCCTCTACAGATACACACAAGGACGTAACGTAATGGCAACGCGCCGACGTAGATTTCGCGGCAGATGACGCTTTGTAAAGGTGGCCCCGCCTTACGGAGAGATCCTGTTTAAATACCCAACATCGGGTGCGTTTCAAACGCCAGTCCCACTAATATACGCGGTTCAGGAGTCATATTACAGGTATGCAATATTTTGTAAATGACAGGAGGCAGTTAGAACAGTACATATTACCACTAATATATTGTACTAAAGAGATATAGTATCAATTGGGACCAGAAGCTTATCAGTGCAGAGAAACCCCAAAGGTTGCTGGGAGGTGGGATGAGTCTAAAAGATGATAAAATAGAGCATGTATAAATGAAATTCTATTCACACTCTACTGACCACTATTCTGTATAAATCAGTAATAAAAAATACCTACAAATACAAAGAATGTCCCCGGCGCAAAGTGTGGTGATGATAATTACAGTACCATACTAGTCCTGGTTGAAAAGTCAGTCCTGATGGTAGAAAGTTTCATCAACAATTTGAGGTAGATTTTCCTCTGGGCGTAGTCTCCTTACAATGTCTGCAAATACAGATAGAGAAAAAACACCATTGCGCAGTATGTAGACTCAATTGCCCCAACCTGAAGAGGAAAATCCCTACTTACAGGATATTCTCTTGTTCGTTCGGGGGAGAGAATCTGTTCTTTGGCTCTCTTCCTCCACCTTGATCTCCTACGGACCCCTCGTGGTTTCTAAGGTGGCTCTCTTCAACTCGGTCTTTGTTGTCCCAGGAGCAGCATACACAGCAACAGCCGTGGTTGGAGAAAATTGAAAGACAGCCTAAAGTACTCCGCAAATTTTATTTAACAATATTAAAAAGCAGCAATGTTACACTCACATTTTGCGAGGGCAAACATGCCGCTCAAGAATGCTGTCCGCAGCTTGTGTCCTCACAGAGGTGTGTTGTTCCACGAGGTCGCGCGCCGACCGATGACGTCAGTAGCGCAGCGCCCGGAGTTTTCCCCACACCACGAGATGCAACACAGGTGATGGCTGGCGACGTGCACTGTACTAGGCTCCTCTCCTAGGGAGGAGGAGCCTAGTACAGTGCACATCGACAGCCGTCACCTGTGTTGCATCTCGTGGTGTGGGGAGAACTCCGGGCGCTGCGCTACTGACGTCATCGGTCGGCGCGCGACCTCGTGGAACAACACACCACTGTGCGGACACAAGCTGCGGACGGCATTCTTGAGCGGCATGTTTGCCCTCGCAAAATGTGAGTGTAACATTGCTGCTTTTTAATATTGTTAAATAAAATTTGCGGAGTACACTAGGCTGTCTTTCAATTTTCTCCAACCACGGCTGTTGCGGTGTATGCTGCTCCTGGGACAACAAAGACCGAGTTGAAGAGAGCCACTTTAGAAACCACGAGGGGTCCGTAGGAGATCAAGGTGGAGGAAGAGAGCCAAAGAACAGATTCTCTCCCTCGAACGAACAAGAGAATATCCTGTAAGTAGGGATTTTCCTCTTCAGGTTGGGGCAATTGAGTCTATATACTGCGCAATGGTGTTTTTTCTCTATCTGTATTTGCAGACATTGTAAGGAGACTACGTCCAGAGGAAAATCTACCTCAAATTGTTGATGAAACTTTCTACCATCAGGACTGACTTTTCAACCAGGACTGTCTTTTGATATGGTACTGTAATTATCATCACCACACTTTGCGCCGGGGACATTCTTTGTATTTGTATTTTTTGGTATTGGATTGGAACAATCTATTGTTTATTGCCCCCTTGGCTGCATATGTAATCACATTGTAATCACACTATTGTTGTTATCACATCAATTAGTTCATCACTTGGATCAAGCGCTGGTAGAGAGTTTTTTAGTTAGTTTTGTATTTCACAATAAAAAATACCTGTCACGTGATAGGATGAGTTGGTATATATTTATCATGTTCACTTAGAGTAGGTGTAGCGCTATTATAAAATTAGTAATGCGCAAGAGCATACTGGATGTCATATAAGTCCCCGACTAAGGAGATAAAGTGGACTAAATATATGATGTAAAAACAAATCCTTCGTTTAACCCCTGTGGTGACAGGGTACCTAATGTGTAAATCCATTTGGACACACGTTGTAATAGTTCCCTGTCCCAGTTGCTTCTTCTGATGGTCCCAGGTATATGATCTATCCTTTTAAAGAGGAGTTTGGAGTAGTCACCTCCATGAATCACAATTGGGGTTTCTTAGAGCTTGCTGGGTATCTGTGTGTTTATTAACTTTGTCCAGCTGGTCTCAGCTGTTTTGGAGGTTAGTGGTCCCTCCCTCACAGGGTTTAAGCTCGCCCCTCCCCACTTTCCAATTAAGCAGGTCTTTTTCATGCAGCTAGTTGGGACAGATACAATGCGATCATTCTTCCTCTAATTATAGAGATAAATAAAAATTTTAATCAGTTAGTGTTAGGACCTGCAATATTTGGTCATGCCTTGAAGTGACTTGCAGGCTTAACATGCTTTAGCCAAGGGTTTAACTAAATGACCCTTTTTCAAGAGATATATAGGTATATATATATATATATATATATATATATATATATATATATATATATATATATATATATATATGTATTTCACTGTGTATTTTTGTTATATTGGATGTAGCTTTGGGCTTCTCTGGTTTTTTTTGCTGCATACTATCTATTATAGGGCATGTAACAACCTGATTGTTTACCTATTGATCACATATACAGTATGTGACTATGTAGAAACAAGAGCAATATAGACACACTATACGGTCACGGGGGACCAGGTACTTACACATTTATACAGGGATCATATCACTGAGAAAAGCCAATAAGTAAAATAAATTGTGAACACACATTGGATTACAATAGGCAGAAGAAAAATACACTTACTGGGGGTTTGGGGTTGACAAACTGACTTTCCTAGTTGAAATAAAGTTTTTAAATAGTCCACTCCAAATGGTACTGAAAGTGTGACTTAGAAGCTTTTCTGCTTAAAGTCCTGTAGCTGTTTCCTTGCTGTCTCCGCAAGGCTTCTTTGGGTTGGTCCAACCCCTCCGTGAAGGATACACACTTTGGACCTTGGAAATCTTGGAACACACATTGAATCACTGGGGAAAAACTACTCTCTGGGCTGGTTGCTCACTTTTTTATAACCATTACAAAGTCATCCACGTAGTATTACAGCCAATCCGCAGCGTGGGAACTTCATCTCTAGTCACTCACACACTTTGCCAGGTTTGTGAAACCTGGCATCTGAGCTTCAGCATGGCAAAGGAGTATGTGTGAAAAACGCCATCTTGCCTATTTGTCATGCAGCCCCTAGGTGCCTCTCTGTCTAGGGAGGTGACTGTTTGCCAGGATGGCCTGTCTTCACACAACCATCTTATTTAAATGGCTTTCACACCCCTGGCAGCTAGCGGCACTTTGATCTACGGACCTAGGATTAGACTCACTGGCACCAAAGCTGTGGTAGCCATAGGCCCCCCTTTGTCCCTGAGATGAAAGACCCTGCCTTACGTTTCATGTATAAAGTCAAACATATTTTAAAACACTGCTGCTTAATAAAATATACTATTATACATTTTAACTTTACTTCTAAAACTCTCACAGCCTTATCTTAATAAAATCCTGCTCAGTTTTATAAATGACTGTAGCATCCTTGAACCCCTATACCAGAGCCAGGAAACCATACTAACATGCTTGATACACTTTATTAAAAATATCCTAAGTCCTTTTGGTGGGAGGGATGGAGGGGAAACCAACCTGTTTTTCTTCCCCTGCCACATCCTTGACACTCTGCAAATATACTTATTTTAATAAAACGCTCTCCTCCTTATTCTTGGCTGGAGTATCCCCTAAACACCTTATACCAGAGTTAAGGTGACCTAGGCAAGAACTGGGCTGCCCCTGCTGTTATATTAGGGACCCTGTAGGAGGACGCATGCACAGGTATGCAAGGGAGACTTGTTACACTGGCGACACACTTTATTCGAGCTCGGCTAGTCCCACGAATTCGGGTATACCCGGGTGTATTGAGGTTTGTGACTGTTTTCTGCCCGAGTGCATTGAGGTATTTTCCAAGCAGGGATTGAAGCATTTTATTCCTGCTGGCTGCAATACTGCACAGTATATATATATATACTGCATTACAATTCATGAATTTATGCCATCTGGTAGACACGCGAAGCATTGCAGCCTATTAAATCCTAATCATTATCATTTAACAGATCAGCCGCCCGTCAGCCAGGCATGAACCCAGGCTGGGAAGGCAAACGCAACGGGGCTTGTCAGAGGTGAGGAGCGGCGCATTCCAGGTATCTGCCAGGTACATACTGGGTATTTGCTCGAATAAAGTGTGTCGGTGCAGTATGGTGAAATTAAATAAGGCTCTTATTGCGCCTGTTTCCTTAACATCAGAAAAACATCCAAACAAGGGGTCAAACAAAACTTCTATTCACTTGGGAGTATTTCTAGTGAAATCTATGCAGTCCACAACTCCCTTTAGATAAGCATGTCTCCCAGCCCCAAACATATATCATGAAATGAGCAGATATACAAAAAGTCTTATAAAGGAAAGTCTTATCTGTTCCTTGTAGTTGGAGGGAAAGTCTTCTCTGTTCCTGGGTTGCTGCCTTTCCTTAGGTTTTGTCAGCATTCAGGTTTAGAAGTTTCCCCTGTGTCTTGCAAGCAGCTCTGCTACAGTATTTCTTCTGGCAGGCTCAAGACATCTGTCCCCATGGTCAGTCTCACAAGTTGTGAGACTCAGGCACAATCTCCCTTCCTGTCTCAAAGGGAGGTTTTTCTAAGGAACCTAATCAGCCAGGTGGTGTTGGTTAATTGACTACCAGCAGTTAACCACCACACTGCTGGATTAGAGGCACATTTCCTGAACAGGGATAACTCCCCTGTTACAGACCCCTTGACTATTTCAGGGACCATTTGCATCCCTGTGCCTCCTTTTACATTTTCTGGTCTATGCTGATGAAGGACCTCCTAGTGGTGAGTCGCAAGAACGCTTTCATGGTAGGGTTTTGACCGGAGCACTGTGCTTCAATGTAGCCGGGAATCTAACCTGAATCCCAGGTACATTTTTGGGGTCTCCAGTAACTTTGGAACCCCGCTAAATTGGTGCAATCTGAAAGAAGTTTCTCCATCAAACCTACCCTGAAACTCACAGTCTGGTCATCTCCACTTTCTAGCACTCCTGGAAATGGTAAAACATAAAAAATTGCAATTGTCGCATATTTTATTACATGGTACAGTAATGCCTGCACAATACTCAGGTCCAAGAGATGACACTCTAGGACCCCCAAAACACCGTTCAGGAGCAACCAAGTGGGCTTAACCTTTATTATAAAGCCTGGTTACCCCCTCTGTCACATATACCCCATAACGGGTTTACCACAACAGCTTATAATAAAGGTGTTATGCCCGGCTGGTTACCTCTGAGCCCTGTTTCAGGTTTTAGAGTGTCAGCTCTTCAACCTGTGTATTGTACCTGCAATGAATGTATTGTATGACAATAAAGATGTTATGTGTGTTTTACCTTTCCAGGAGTGCTAACCAGTGGTGATTCTCAGGCCCCGAGTTTCTGTGTGCACTGTGCGGTGAAAGTGTTGTCAGAATGTGTCTAGGTAGAAGGGGTCCAGAGTTGCTGGCCACCCCAAAAATGTATACGGGAATCAGGTCATATTCCCGGGGACATATAGGCACATCACTCCGGTCAAAGTCCTCCCTTTAAAACAGTTACGCGACTCACCGCCAGGTTTCCCTGCTTCAGCACAGACCAGAGAGGTAAATGAGGGCATAAGGATTTGTATATCCGGGTGCTGTCAAGGGTCCCTAAGATAGTGAGATTCCCCAGTATATGCCCAGGTACCCCAGAATCAGTATAGAGGTTCTGGGGGGTTTCTCTAACTATATATTAAGTTGTGAAGTTTTATGAACCCTAAGTCCAAGTTTCAGTAAATGAAAGAGATACAGTCCTGGGAGTGTGCCTAAGCATTTTTTAGTTCTAAAGAAAATTAGGTTTCCTTAAGGGAAGGAGCTACAGTGCTGAGATTGAAGCTAAGCATCTTTTCATTTCACTGTAGGACTATTTTTTATGTTTCATAAAATGTTTAATAGCCAATGTGGCTATAAGGTTTTGCAGTCTAACTCAGGTTTACAGTGTATGAGGGATATGGCTAGTGGGATTAAAAGTATATGGTCCTATTCTACCCCTCACAGCCCAAAAGACTTGGACAAAGTAAAAAGTGTAAAAGTATATTTTTTATTAAACTGAGATGTTTGTAAATGCATTATACTTATAAGCTGGGACATTCAAAGACGGTACTCTGAGGGGGGATAGGCCCGTATTTCAAAGTCACAGATGCTGCCAGAGGTGTTAAAACCATTTGGGCAGGATGGTTAGGTGGAGTACCCTCACCCGGGAAACCATGCCAGCCATCGCGGCTAGCATTTGCCTTCCCAGATTTGGAGGCACCTAACCCAGCGGGTGGCTTCTGAATAACAAGTGGCTAAGGTGGCAAACTCGCGCATGCCCTTGTTGCATTCAGAAGTACCGCTATCCAGGCTTCGGAAGACTGTCAGCCCTCTGATTGGCTGGTTGTAAAGTTCCAAGGCTCGGATTGGCTGTAGTATTTCATGAATGAATCTGAAATACTATAAGAAACCCAGCAGCCAATACAGGCCTCAGATTCTATCCGCCACGACAGCAGCGGCAAATTTGAACTTACCAAAAGATGCTCTTGGAGAAATAGATGCGAGCCGGCTTCAGAAATTTCAAAGCAAGAACTTTTCGAAGTCCCACATTTCAAGTTCTGAAAAGAGAACGTAGCAGTCGCATTTGGAACTACACGCCAAAAAGAGTACCAGGACGTTTGGTACTGTACTGTCTCCCGGTCAAGGGATTTTGGCATCTCCGGAAGAGATACAGTGGTGACGTCAGGAACTTCATGCCGATTTGAGTTTCAGGACTTTTCGGGTTGAGTCCCGGTCAACCTAAAGACTTTGTTTTATGGACTATTTCGACTAGGAACGTTTAGTTTTGTAGCCCAGACACCCAGTACGTGTGTTTTCTCCTGTATATTGTAATCCATTGTGTGTATGTCTGTTTCAAAGGAATAAATCGCAATTTGTTTTACTTCTTGGTTTTACTCAGTTATATGATCCCGGTTTAAAAGTGTAAATTCCTGGTCTCCAGTGACAGGCTTATATGCGATGGTGTAACGGTCTTATCAAAGGTTGGATCGGGTGCTACACCTACCCACTAAAATCTATTACTACTTTGCCCTACCAACTCTCAAGGAAGCAAGTTTATACTACCCTTTTGTATTAAGTCTTAGGGCAGTCTAATATAATATGTGCTGAACACGCTGCACACTATCGATTATAGAGGCTCCCCCTATGCACCTCTCCCTTCCATAGCAGCTAACTATAGTTTCACAACTTATGCTGCACGAATAATAGGTTCAATAATTTGTGAAGGAATCACTATTTGGACGTCGGAACGCTGACCCCAATTAATCTACTGTTGGGAAATGATATTTTATATTTCCGAGCGACTTGTCTCCTTTCCGAGCGACAGACCCGGATCTATATATTATACCATTATAGCCAGGAGTCACTACTCTTGTTCCTTGATTATCAGGAATTAGATTAGTTATATTTTGTGTTTTTTGTTTATTACTTACGCCTTGTCTTTGTCCAATATTATTTTATTATTATTCACTATTAAAAGTTACATTATAAATCACTTACCTGGATATTGAGGGCTGAGTATATGGGCTCTTTTCTTCTTGTTCCTCACAAGACATTGTTTTCACAATTTTTATAACCTACGAATAGCTGTAACAACTGTTCAGAAGCTCATGGCAAGAAATTAGCAGGATGAAATTGGTGCGATGGCATGTTGTAGGATTAAGGGTACCTGGCGAGGTGCAGTTGGTGCTCAGATTTTCCCAGCAGTTCTGTCAGTCTCAGGCACTCATCTTTGGCTCTTGTTGCATCCTGCTGGGCTTGTTCCATACGTTGCTTGTTTTCAATCAGTTGTAGCCAGAGTTTTTCTATTTCCTTTAACGAACAACAATAAATAAATTAAATAAAAAATCTGACTGTTCACAGCAAACAAAAAAACGTTAAATACAGTCAAATAAACTTCTGAAGATTTACAATACAGTTTAACAGACATAATATTTTTGTTAGTATTGGACAATTTATGAAATGAATAAAAATACAAATAAATGTATACCATCCATTATGTTACTTTGCTTAGCATATTTAGTCAAGTTTTCTTTTAATTAAATATTAAACATTTTATTTTTAACTAAAGGAAGCTGTGAGCTCTCACGAGCAAGGTGTCAGGAATCGGCGTTCTCCACGCTCCTTCACACAGAGCACCCCCTTCCCGCAGGGAGTCCCTGGACACACAAAACAAACCTGCCTTACCGGCCTCCACGGCTCCTTGCTCCTGCCGCCGTCGCGGGATCACTCCCCTCGGCGATTCCTCTGCTCAGCGCCGGGCGCGCCCACGCCCTCCTGCATGCACACTTGCACGCACACCTGCACCATCCACTGGCTCGGTTCACGCGCGTACACGAGTTACGGAGCACGCTCAGTCTGCACACTCTTCTTCCCGTCCCCCGGACCTCAGGCTCCGCCCCCGCACACTGCACGGGCATACTCAGGTTACAAACAAGACTCACCTGGCCTGTTATGCCTGCACCAATCTGCAGTGTCTCCCTGTAGCTCTTCCTGTCCCGCGTCCGTTCCTAATTGGACCTTCCTGCTTTATCTAGCTCTTCTCTGCTCTCAGTCTTTGCTCGACATATTCTCTGTATGGAAGTACTTCTGGATTCTCTCAGTGTTTTCACAGGTTCTGACGCGGCTTGTACGACTACCCCCTCTGGCTCTCGATCTCGGCACTCCTTGGACAACGCTCACTCTGGTAACCCCTTGAACACGGCTTGGACAACGACCTATCTCCACTCTCCACTCCCTGACTTCGGCGAGGCACCCTTCACTCTATCTCTACAACCGGTACCGGCAAGTATTGTCTACCTTACTACACCTGGCATGGCAACGCTTCATACCACACTCCGGACACGCTCCCTTTGCTGCGGGTGCGTGTATTAACACTTCCCCCTTCAGCTCAGGTGACGGGTCTGGTCTGCGGGCAGCACCGGCGTAACATTATGTCGAGCCCACAAGACGCAGACCAGACCGAACTTCAACAGTTTCTCTCCAATCTGCTTCAGCAAAACCAGTCCATGGCGGACCAAATTGTGGCACTTACACGCCAGGTCGCAGTACTCTCAGACAGGGTACCGACCGCGACCCCGCCAGATGTAAGCCCCCACTCCGCAAGCGCAGTTAGCAGCTCAGATGTAAGGATTCCTCCCCCCAAGCCTTATGCAGGTAAACCGCAAGATTGTAGGGGTTTCCTAAACCAGTGTGAGGTGCAGTTTGAAATGGCCCCCCATCTCTACAATACTGATCGCAAGAAGGTAGCCTACATTTATAACCTCCTCACTGGCAGCGCCCTGGCTTGGGCTTCCCCGGTTTGGGAGCGACTGTGAGGAATCAGGGATCGCGGCGTCCGCGCCCTGGTTCCTCTGCTCCTATATTCACCCCTGCTGCCGTGGCGCGCGTCCCTCGCCAGCGCCACTCACCTCCGGCGGTTCTGGGGGTTCCCCGTCGTCCTCGGCATCCCAGTCTCCCAGCAGTACCTCACGCGGCCGCCATGTTGCCCGGGCGAAGTTAATTTATTCACTGCTCTGGCAGTGAAGACCCGCCCCCAACACAGGAATAAGATCTCCTGTCAAGACAAAAGTCTCACCTGCCTGCCAATCAAGGGAACCTATCCAGGATGGCTCCACGCAGTCCTCCAGGTCTGCCTTCACTTCTGATTGGTCAGCCACACTTTATAATGCCAGTCCTTCCTTTCATTCATTGCTCGACATAGTTTTCACTTGGATTACTACTCTGGCGTTTTCTCTCTTATTCTCTCAGGTTACGACTTGGCTTGGCGGACGTCTCTCTCTGGCTCTCGACCCCTGCTTGGACAAACGACCTTCCGGAAGGTCCAATCCCAGACTTTGGCTAACGGCAACGACAACGGCATTTCTACACCGGTACCGGCAAGTATTGCTAGCTAAATAACACCTGGCCTGGCAACGCCAAATCACCACACTCTGGACACGCTCCCTTTGCTGCGGGTGCGTGCTTCTATACGTTCCTCACCTCAGTGAAAGGAACGGGTCTGGTCTGCGGGCAGCACCGGCGTAACATTATGTCGAGCCCACAAGACGCAGACCAGACTGTGGACTCTATGATGACGGCCATGTACCAACAAATACAGGCCTTAACGGATCAAGTGGCTCTCCTCTCCCAGCAGGTATTGGACCGGCCTTTACAGGCACCGCCTGCGGCTGCACCCCCGGCGCAGCCTGACTTATCTTCCACTTCATTTTTAGTTCCGAAAATTCCGGCTCCAAGGCCCTACGCAGGGGATCCACACGCCTGTCGTGGCTTTCTCAACCAGTGCGAGATCCAGTTTGAGATGGCTCCGCAGCTGTATGCTACTGACCGGAAAAAGGTAGCCTACGTGTATATAGTCTGCTCAGAGGTAATGCACTGGCATGGGCCTCTCCGATCTGGGAACTACGCCCTGATATTACCCGCGATTACGCGGCCTTCAGACGGGACTTTCGACAGGTTTTTGATACCCCCGCACGTCAAGAGACTGCTTCTGATACCCTGCTAGAGCTTACACAGGGACGTCGGCCTGTGGGCCAATACGCCTTGGAATTCAGAACTATAGCAGCTGAGACTCATTGGGGTCAGGAGGCCTTAGTCGCCGTCTTCTGGAAAGGTCTATCGGAGTCTCTGAAGGATGAACTTGCTTCTCACACCAGGCCAGAGTCACTGGAGGATCTCATCTCCCTGGCTACTCGTATGGATCAGCGCCTTCAGGTACGCTTCATGCCCCGGGAACACCTATCACGCTTGGCTTGCCCTGGTTACAGAAGCATAATCCACTCATCGATTGGGTTTCTCCTAACCCTATTAACTGGAGGTCAAGGTCAGAGGAACCTTCTTTCTCTATCAAGCAACCATCCTTTCTATTAGCCAACATATCCAGTTCTCTGAGGGAGTTACCTTCTCCATACGCCGAATTCTTGGACGTTTTCAGCAAGACACAGTCCGAACTTCTACCTCCTCATCGTTCCTACGATTGTCCGATTGATCTGGTACCTGGTTATACCTTGCCTAAAGCCAAATCTTATCCTCTCTCGTTGCCCGAGACTGAAGCTATGGACGAATATATTCGTGAGAATCTAAAGCGGGGCTTCATACGTCATTCCAATTCTCCTGCGGGGGCTGGATTCTTCTTTGTCAAAAAGAAAGATGGTACCCTCAGACCATGTATTGATTACCGGGGTCTGAACCATATCACGGTGAAGAATCGTTATCCACTCCCACTCATTTCCAAACTCTTTGATAGACTTCAGGGGGCCAATCTCTTTACTAAACTGGATCTTCGTGGGGCATACAACCTCATCCGCATCCGGGAGGGCGATGAATGGAAGACTGCCTTCAACACCCGTAGCGGACACTACGAATATCTAGTGATGCCCTTCGGGTTATGCAACGCACCGGCAGTTTTTCAGGACTTCATCAATGACATCTTTCGGGACGTTCTTAATCGATTTGTCATTGTATACCTGGATGACATCCTTATTTTTTCTCAAAACTTACAGGATCATATCATCCATACGAAGTTTGTGCTTTCACGCCTCCGAGAGAACCGGTTGTTTGCTAAAATGGAGAAATGCATTTTTCATCAGTCTACCACTTCCTTTCTCGGATACATCATCTCCAACAAAGGTTTGGCCATGGATCCAGAGAAGCTAAAGGCCGTCGTGGATTGGCCACAACCCAATTCCCTCAAATCTATTCAACGGTTTTTAGGTTTTTCTAACTATTACCGGAAGTTTATCCGCAACTTTTCTACCATTGTCGCTCCTATCACGGCACTGACCAAAAAAGGTGCAGACCCTTCATCTTGGTCTCCAGAGGCTGTCACGGCATTCGAGACACTGAAACAAACTTTTGTCTCTGCTCCCATCCTTCGACACCCTAACACGAATTTCCCCTTCACCTTAGAGGTTGACGCTTCGGACTGTGGGGCTGGGGCAGTTCTGTCGCAGAAATTTTCTTCCCAGGATAAACTTCATCCTTGCGGGTTTTTCTCCAAAAAATTCTCCTCTGCAGAGAGAAATTATGACGTGGGCAATAGGGAACTTCTGGCCGTCAAGTTGGCTCTTCAAGAATGGAGAAATCTTCTGGAGGGGTCTAAAGAGCCATTCACTATTCTCACGGACCATAAAAACTTATTGTATATTGAGAATGCCGTCGTTTAGGTCCCCGCCAAGCTCGCTGGTCGCTTTTTTTCCCTAGATTTAATTTTGTGCTCTCATATATTCCTGGCACTAAGAACGTCAAAGCGGATGCTCTCTCCCGGCAATACTCTTCGGAAGAGAGATCAGAAAAAACCACCGAGTCCATCCTTCCTAAACAAAGAATCTTAGCAGCTATAGCATTCAAGAATCTGGAGAGGATCATCAAATCTCAAGAGAATCTCCCGATCGGTCTGGTTGTTCCTAAAGACTCCTTGTACGTGGAACCCAAATTCATTCCTGAAATACTGGATTGGGGACATGCCGCCCGCTCGGCGGGACATCCTGGATTCAAGAAGACGTTGGACCTCATCCGTCGCACTTTCTGGTGGCCCAATATGGCAAAGACCATTTTTTAATTTACTCGGTCTTGTCCGGTATGTGCACGGAACAAGACTCCTCGTCAGAAACCGCAGGGTCTCCTCTTACCTTTACCTATTCCGGAACGTCCCTGGTCCCACATATCGATGGATTTTATTGTGGAGTTGCCAAAGTCGAATGGCATGAATACCATTCTTGTGGTAGTGGATCGGTTTTCCAAGATGGCACACTTTATTCCTCTCAAAGGTTTACCCTCCTCACCTGCCCTAGCTGATATTTTCTCCAAAGAGATTTTTCGGATCCATGGGATTCCCATATCCATCGTGTCTGATCGGGGTTCACAGTTCGTCTCCAAGTTCTGGAGAAATTTCACCAAGAGACTGGGTATCTCATCTTCCTTCTCTTCTGGTTATCACCCTCAATCTAACGGACAGACCGAGAGAGTTAATCAATCCCTCGAGAAATACTTAAGGTGCTTCGTCTCGAATTCTCAGGATGACTGGGCAGAATTACTTATCTGGGCTGAGTTCGCCTTTAATTCTTCCAGGAATGAGTCTACCCGCGAGACCCCCTTCTTCATCAACTATGGATTCCATCCGGCTCGTCTACCTATTTCTAAAAATTCCTCTGGAATACCAGCCGTAGACGAGCACATTGCCCTCTTACAGGACTCTTGGTTCAGAATCCAATCCGCACTACAAAAAGCATCATTGTCTTCCAAGAACCAGGCTGATCGTCACCGTCGTCCGGCACCTAATTACAAGATCGGAGACAAGGTTTGGCTATCATCCAAGAACATCCATCTCAAAACTCTTTCCATCAAAACCATGGAAGGATCGTCCTGAGGCCGATCCTGAGGGGGGGGGGTACTGTGAGGAATCAGGGATCGCGGCGTCCGCGCCCTGGTTCCTCTGCTCCTATATTCACCCCTGCTGCCGTGGCGCGCGTCCCTCGCCAGCGCCACTCACCTCCGGCGGTTCTGGGGGTTCCCCGTCGTCCTCGGCATCCCTGTCTCCCAGCAGTACCTCACGCGGCCGCCATGTTGCCCGGGCGCGCGCCTGAACAGTGCGCGCCGGGCGAAGTTAATTTATTCACTGCTCTGGCAGTGAAGACCCGCCCCCAACACAGGAATAAGATCTCCTGTCAAGACAAAAGTCTCACCTGCCTGCCAATCAAGGGAACCTATCCAGGATGGCTCCACGCAGTCCTCCAGGTCTGCCTTCACTTCTGATTGGTCAGCCACACTTTATAATGCCAGTCCTTCCTTTCATTCATTGCTCGACATAGTTTTCACTTGGATTACTACTCTGGCGTTTTCTCTCTTATTCTCTCAGGTTACGACTTGGCTTGGCGGACGTCTCTCTCTGGCTCTCGACCCCTGCTTGGACAAACGACCTTCCGGAATTCTCCAATCCCAGACTTTGGCTAACGGCAACGACAACGGCATTTCTACACCGGTACCGGCAAGTATTGCTAGCTAAATAACACCTGGCCTGGCAACGCCAAATCACCACACTCCGGACACGCTCCCTTTACTGCGGGTGCGTGCTTCTATACGTTCCTCACCTCAGTGAAAGGAACGGGTCTGGTCTGCGGGCAGCACCGGCGTAACAGCGACGTTCTGACCTTACCCAAGATTACCCGGCATTTAAAGCCGAGTTTCAACGAGTATTCGATTCTCCCGCTCGTCGGGAGATGACATCTGTTTCTCTCCTCCAGATCACTCAGGGACGGCAAATGGTGACACAGTATGCTGTGGAATTCCGGACTCTAGCAGCCGAGACTAACTGGGGACAAGAGGCTCTCGTCTCCGTATTCTGGCAAGGCCTGGCAGATCCCATCAAGGACGAACTCTCTCGCCAATCCAGGCCAGATCAATTGGAGGTCCTCATTGATTTGGCTGTCCGAGTGGATCAACGTATCCAGGTACGCCGCTCTGAGCGTCAGCGCACTCGCTTCCATAACTTTCAAGTTCCGTTCTCCAGTACTCCCAGCAACACTCCTGCTCCCCCAAGTGCTACCATACCTCTTCGTCCTGCACTGGAGTTGCCAGAGCCAATGCAATTGGGGGTACAACGCATCCGCACACCGATACGGCAGTTCCGCCACGCCGGGGGATTGTGTTTCTACTGCGGATCCATGGAACATCTGGTTCGGGAGTGTCCACTGCATCCGGGAAACGGGAACACCCAGTGAGTACAGAGGGGCTCTCTCTGGGTGTAATGTCTCCACTTCCCCTTTCTAAAGGTGAACTCCCTAAGAAACTTACATTTCCAGTCTCCCTTTCAGGCGATAAGTTCAAGACTTCTACCGCCGCTTTCATTGACTCAAGAGCTGGAGGAAACTTCGTGGATCTTGAATTCGCCAGGTTAAACCGCATACCACTCGTGAGAAAGAAGGTTCCCATCGCACTCGTCGGGATCGATGGACGTCCTCTTACCCCGACCCACATCTTCTTAGAGACGGCTCCGTTGCTTCTGTCCTCACATCTGCACAAGGAGATCTTAGTTCTCGATGCCATTCACGCTCCTGGGATACCCATCACCCTTGGTCTTCCTTGGCTACAGCTTAACAATCCTCTCATTGACTGGACTTCCTCTGCTCCCATTTCCTGGAGGCCGAGGTCAGGCGAGACTCATCAACTGCTGGCCAATACCTCTGTTCCCGAAGTTATTCTACCTTCCGTTTACCATCAATTCCGGGATGTTTTCAATAAGGTACAGTCAGACCTCTTGCCGCCACACAGGACTTACGATTGTCCGATCGATCTAGTTCCAGGTTACTCCCTACCCAAGTCCAAGACCTACCCCTTGTCGTTACCAGAATCTCACGCTATGGATGAATATATCCAGGAGAATCTCAAGAAAGGCTTTATTCGTCCCTCCAATTCCCCAGCAGGGGCTGGGTTTTTCTTCGTCAAGAAAAAGGATGGGTCGTTGAGGCCTTGCATCGACTACAGGGGTTTAAACCACATAACTATTAAAAATCGTTACCCCCTTCCCCTTATTACCGAACTGTTCGATAAATTACAGGGGGCCAAGATTTTTTCCAAGTTGGATCTATGTGGTGCCTATAACTTGGTGCGCATCAGGAAGGGGGATGAATGGAAGACGGCCTTCAACACGCATAGTGGACACTACGAATATCTGGTAATGCCTTTCGGCTTATGTAATGCTCCCGCTGTCTTCCAGGATTTCATCAACGACGTCTTACGTAAGGTACTCAATATTTTTGTTATTGTATACTTGGATGATATCCTGATTTTTTCCAAAGATCTCCAGGACCATATACGCCACACCTCCTACGTCCTTTCCTGTCTCCGTGAACACCATTTGTACGCCAAACTGGAGAAGTGCACCTTTCATCAGACCTCTACACCGTTCCTGGGGTACATCATTTCCGATGAGGGCTTTATGATGGACTCCGGTAAACTTCAAGCAGTCACTGAATGGCCAAGACCCAACTCTCTCAAGGCCATACAACGTTTTTTAGGGTTCGTTAATTATTATCGTAAGTTTATACGGAGTTTTTCCACCATTGTGGCACCCCTTACTGCGCTCACCAAAAAAGGAGCTGATCCTTCTGCTTGGTCATCCGAGGCCATCTCTGCCTTCGAGACTCTCAAGGAAGCCTTTATATCCGCAATTATTCTCCGTCATCCCAACATTGAACTTCCCTTCGTCCTGTAGGTCGACGCTTCTGATTGCCGCGCTGGTGCCGTTCTTTCTCAGAGACCCACGCCCCAAGATAAGTTACATCCCTGTGCATATTTTTCCAAGAAATTCTCGTCTGCCGAGAGGAACTATGACGTGGGTAACAGGGAACTTCTGGCCGTGAAGATGGCTCTTCAAGAGTGGAGACACCTGCTGGAGGGGTCGAAAGAGTCGTTTACTATTCTCACGGACCACAAGAACCTTCTTTACATAGAGAACGCTCGATGCCTTGGTCCACGACAGGCTCGTTGGGCTCTTTTTTTTTCTCGATTCGATTTTCACCTTTCCTATATCCCCGGGACCAAGAAGGTAAAGGCAGACGTACTCTCCCGTATACATTCTTCTGAAGAGAGGCCAGAGGAATCTTTGGAGACTATCCTTCCGCATGAGAGGATTCTCGCCACGTCTTCTTTCAAGAATCTTGACAAGATTTTGCACTCCCAGAGACGCATTCCCAAGGACTTGGTCGTTCCCGACAACAAACTCTTTGTACCTTCCAAATTTGTTCCAGAGGTCCTGTCTTGGGGTCACTCCTCTAAATCTGCAGGTCATCCAGGTTTTAAGAAGACTACTGATCTCATTCGTCGGAATTTCTGGTGGCCAAGGATGTCTCAAGATATTCTGGAGTTTACCCGCGCCTGCCCCACGTGCGCTCAAAGCAAGACTCTCCGTCAAAAGCCTCAGGGTTTTCTGTTACCCCTTCCAGTTCCCGACCGCCCCTGGTCCCACATTTCGATGGACTTCATCGTGGAGTTGCCCAGGTCCAGAGGAATGAACACTATCTTGGTGGTCGTGGACAGGTTCTCGAAGATGTCCCATTTCATTCCACTTAAAGGATTACCGACCTCTACCGCCCTTGCTGATATCTTTACGGAGCAGATTTTCCGGGTTCATGGGATCCCTTCGTCCATTGCTTCTGACAGAGGATCTCAGTTCGTATCCAAATTTTGGAGAGCTTTCACGACGAGATTGGGCATCTCTTCTTCTTTCTCTTCCGCCTATCATCCTCAGTCCAATGGACAAACGGAGAGAATCAATCAATCCCTGGAGAAGTACCTGAGATGTTTCATATCCGATTTCCAGGATGATTGGGCTCAACTCCTCTCTTGGGCAGAGTATGCCGTCAATTCTGCCAAAAACGAGTCCACCCGGGAGTCGTCCTTCTTTATAAATTATGGGTTCCATCCTCCCTGTCTTCCCATCCCCAACATCCCTTCTGGAGTACCAGCTGTAGATGAACGCATTTCTTCCCTCCAAACCGCATGGTCCAGAATTCAGTCTACCCTTCTCAACTCCTCCAGCAGATCGAAACTACAGGCCGATCGTCGTCGTCGTTCGGCGCCCAGTTACAAACCAGGGGATTTGGTATGGCTCTCCTCTAAGAATATCCACCTCAAGGTACCATCTCCTAAACTGGCACCTAAGTTCCTGGGTCCCTACCCTATTTGCAAACAAATCAATCCCGTGGCATTCCGGCTCCAACTACCACCCACTATGAAGATTCCCAATGTCTTTCATGTGTCCCTCTTAAAACCATTTATCTCCAGTCACTTCTTTCCGGATCAGACTCGTAAACCGGATCCCATTACTGTACAAAATAACGAGGAATATGAAGTTCACTCTCTTTTGGATTCTCGCCTATCCAGGGGTCAGCTCCAGTTCTTGGTACAGTGGAAGGGCTTTGGCCCTGAAGAGAGATCCTGGGTACCTTCAAAGGACATTCATGCCCCGGCCCTTCTTAAGTCCTTCAGGAAAAAGTTTCCAGAGAAACCGTTCTTGGATCATCCTGAGGCTGTTCCTGAAGAGGGGGGTACTGTCAGGAATCGGCGTTCTCCACGCTCCGCCCACACAGAGCACCACCTTCCCGCAGGGAGTCCATGGACACACAAAACAAACCTGCCTTACCGGCCTCCACGGCTCCTCGCTCCTGCCGCCGTTGGGGGATCACTCCCCTCGGCGATTCCTCTGCTCAGCGCCGGGCGCGCCCACGCCCTCCTGCACGCACACTTGCACCATCCACTGGCTCGGTTCACGCGCGTACACGAGTTACGGAGCACACTCAGTCTGCACACTCTTCTTCCCGTCCCCCGGACCTCAGGCTCCGCCCCCGCACACTGCACGGGCATACTCAGGTTACCAACAAGACTCACCTGGCCTGTTATGCATGCACCAATCTGCAGTGTCTCCCTGTAGCTCTTCCTGTCCCGCCTCTGTTCCTAATTGGACCTTCCTGCTTTATCTAGCTTCTCTCTGCTCTCAGTCTTTGCTCAACATAGTCTCTGTATGGAAGTACTTCTGGATTCTCTCAGTGTTTTCACAGGTTCTGACGCGGCTTGTACGACTACTCCCTCTGGCTCTCGATCTCGGCACTCCTTGGACAACGCTCACTCTGGTAACCCCTTGAACACGGCTTGGACAACGACCTATCTCCACTCTCCACTCCCTGACTTCAGCGAGGCACCCTTCACTCTATCTCTACAACCGGTACCGGCAAGTATTGTCTACCTTACTACACCTGGCCTGGCAACGCTTCATACCACACTCCGGACACGCTCCCTTTGCTGCGGGTGTGTTTATTACCACTTCCCCCTTCAGCTCAGGGGACGGGTCTGGTCTGCGGGCAGCACCGGCGTAACACAAGGCCCTCAGTAACTTTTGAATTAGTTTGTTTCTGTTTTTTTCTTAGTTATGTCTCATTCTAGTTAATGTACAGTAACTATTGATTCCCTACTGTACTGTTCTGCAGGATATGTTTGCGCTTTTTAAATAATATAACATAATAAATACCAGATTTCAAAACAAAAAAAGGTACAAAATATATCTTTCACAGAATCAGTAAAAACTTACACCCAGATTCACAAATCACTCCATGTAAAGTTAACCTAACTTAACGTCACTTTAAGAGTCATGTTGCTTCTTCAAAGTGCAATAAAGTAAACTTAATTCGTGTTTTCTCCCGTAAAGAGCATTGCGTTAACTACAGTATAACGAACGTTACCGAGAATGACATGCAAATTATATGCAAATTAGATGTTATCATAGTCATGCATATCCACAAAAGTCTGTTACGGTTTGCGCTGGGATTTATCACTATATTAGTTAGCTCATACCTAAACTTGCTGTTACTTACAGCCACACCATTACATAGAACCTTTACAGGGTCTGAATGGGCAACACCTCAGGTATAACTTAACTAACAGTGTTATTTCCCTCTCTTATTATCTCTTTCTAAACTGAGTGAAACACCTATTTCAGGGTCTTGATCAGAGTAATGCTAAAACATACTTAACCCAGCATTCTGCAACAATTAGAGACGAAGCCTGGTGTTTCTTCGCCCAGGACAAGGTCCTACAACTGCGCCCTCACCCAATCCCCATCAGCACAGCGACACAGCCCAAAACACTAACAGAGCACACACATTAAGTCCTCCCTCCCCTGATAATGATGTGAAGAGCAGCGCACACTCTGATCCCCCCGTCCTCACTGACCGGTGCTGCACTAACCCACCTGCTCTGCTACTTCCCTTCCCCATCATTGAGCGGCACTAGTAAAGGAGGATCGGGTGCTGTAACCGACAGATTAATCTACGCAGTGCCACAACACAGGCGCCAAGGGGGGATTTCTGCACCCCCATCAGGCTGCACCCGGGGCAGCTGCCGCGCTACACAAATGTGACATTAGCCTCTGCTAAAGAGATGTAAAACAGCTGTTGTTTTTGCATGTAATTAGCTTTGAAGATATTCGTTAACTAACTTCCTACTTTAGGCCTTGATTTAAAGGAGATTTGTTGATCTAGTCCTCAGCATGCACTTTTTTTTTTTTTTTACAGGTACTTGGATTTGTTCCCCAGATTAGAACAAGCTCTACAAGGGTGTGAGGTTTGGGGTTTGGCATTCTTTTATCTAAAAGAAAGCGAAAAACATAGAAAAAGTGTATAACTTATGTTTTTAGCAACTTGGTGATCAAAAACTACCAGTCTAATTTCATGAACCTTGACAAAAATCTGTTTCTCACCAAAACTGCAGAATTTTAAGTGTGTATATATGAGCATTCTCTAGAATGCTTTTGATGTACAAATAAGGACATGCATCCAAATCTTCTATGAAACAGAAAAATACTACACAATTTGGCAAAGTAATGATACTTTGTCATCAAAAAACGAGTTATACTCTTAGGGACCACAAACCCACTATATCTACAAATAAAACAGTAAAGATACGTAGAAAAAATTCTAAATTAGTAAAACATGAAAAAAAGGTTTTTATTATGATGAACTCAAAGTTTACTAAGCAACAAATCCTAATTGCATTGACCTGCTATTCTTTGAACAGTTCTGCTAAGTTGCCATCGATGTTCATCGCACAATAAGCATAGTACAGTATATGATAACTGTCATAATTAAATATAAAAAAGGAGTACTCAATGCATGCTTGATGATACTTGAAGTCCCATACGGTATTCATTACTTATGTTTTAGGGAAGTCAAGAATGCATTTCATTAGAATTCATTGCATGCCTTATAAGCACTTTTCAGTTAATGAAATTGGTACATTTCTCTAAGTTATAGTGTTGCATATTTAATACAATATTTCTGTGTCTTAGGTAACAAATAAATAATGATTTTTTAGGATACAAAAAGCCTAGCATTAAAGAAATGATACAGAGGTCCACTCTTTCTCCTAAAGAAGGGGGAATGGAGCTAAATATATCAGAAAGTCTCCTACTAAAAGTAAAAATACCTCTCTACTTTTAGTGAGGTGTAGCACAGGCACTGACTGAATTGTATCAGTTTGCAATTCCGCTCAGTTAAGGCCTTTGGATGACAGAGTTTGGAAAATGTAAAGGCAGCGGTGTATAAAAGTGCTGTTGATTTACTGCCCACGTTAATTCAAACTCCACTTACTGTATAGCATTATATACCTTTTAATAGTAGTAGACCCTTAGTCAATTATGCATTATTATCATATTAGTGATTCCCCTTGAGTACCATAAGCATCTATTCATTATTGAATAACTTGGTATTTTCTTTATATTGGCCTTTACAGTGCTGAAACGCCGTATTTGTGGACATGTGATCACTCATGACCAACCCCGATTGGTGGAAAAATAAAAGGAAAGTCTCCACTTCTTTTTCGACTGGAGCAACCAATGCCTTGGAGAGGTTAACCCGATCATCCCATAGAAAATTAGCATTTCTGCCATGATACACCTGGTACATCAATAAGGGCTCTGGTGTGCAAGGACCCGTGATGTACTAGGGCACTCTAGAGGTTATAGCAGAAATAACAACCATTTTGCATATTGAATTTTTTACAAAATTCGAACCATGGGTTCCTTTGCAGTTAAACTACACAATTGTTAGCCCAGTTTGATGATGGTTTAGTTCCTGGAGTTAAGCAATAGGAAACCACAACGTCATCCAGCCAATAAAATTACAACATCCTATATATCCACCCAAGACCCAAGGGATTAGATGGCCAATTTGATTTACTGAATAGGAAGGATGGATTCCCCTCCCCCCCCCCCTCCACACCAGGCGACAATTTATTTTTGTTTTTTATTGTTCCTGGAGGCGTAGCGTTTCGCTTTTTATGATGATGCTCAGGGGACAGTAAAAGTGGTTATTTCTGTATGTACATGAATATATATATATACAGTTGTGTGAAAAAGAAAGTACGCCCTCTTTGAATTCCATGGTTTTACATATCAGGACATAAAACAATCATCTGTTCCTTAGCAGGTCTTAAAATTGGGTAAATACAACCTCAGATGAACAAGAACACATGACATATTACACCGTGTCATGATTTATTTAACAAAAATAAAGCCAAAATGGAGAAGCTGTGTGTGAAAAACTAAGTACACCCTTACTGCTTCCATATAAATTAAGATGCTAAGTAGCAGACAGGTGCTGCTATTCAAATGCCCTTGATTAATGCTGCTATTCAAATGCCCTTGATTAATTGATCATCAGCAAGTGTGACCACCTCTATAAAAGCCAAAGTTTTAGCAGTTTGCTGGTCTGGAGCATTCAGGTGTGTGTTAACACAATGCCAAGGAGGAAAGACATTAGCAATGATCTTAGAGAACAATATTTGCTGCCCATCAATCTGGGAAGGGTTATAAGGCCATTTCCAAACAATTTAAAGTCCATCATTCTAAGATTATTCAAACGTGGAAAACATTCAAGACAGTTGCCAATCTTCCCAGGAGTGGACGTCCCAGCAAATTCACCCCAAGGTCAGACCGTGCAATGTTCAGAGAAATTGCAAAAAAAACAAGAGCTACATCACAGACTCTGCAGGCCTCAGTTAGCATGATAAATGTTAAATTTCATGACTGTACAATTAGAAAAAGACTGAACAAGTATGGTTTGTTTGGAAGGGTTGCCAGGAGAAAGCCTCTTCTCTCTAAAAAGAACATGGCAGCACGGCTTAGGTTTGCAAAGTTGCATCTAAACAAACCACAAGACTTCTGGAACAATGTCCTTTGGACAGACAAGACCAAAGTGGAGATGTTTGGCCATAATGCACAGCACCATGTCTGGCGAAAACCAAACATAGCATATCAGCACAAACACCTCATACCAACTGTCAAGCACGGTGGTGGAGGGGTGATGATTTGTCATGAGAAAAAAAGGAACCCTATTGGATGCACACTACTCTACTTAATCAAAATAAATACATTTTATTGAAATAAACGTGAAAACAACACAAATATATTCTTGTTTAAAACCATACATGAGCGCTCTTAGTAACGTAACTGCCGAAGATTTCCTCTCTACCAAATCTAATTTGATCACATCACCACACACAGCCGGCAAAAAAAATATATCACTTAGCTGTTCAACTGTAGGTAGTTGGTGTATAAGCTCTGTACTGAGCTTGATGACAAATAACACCTGAGCTAGATAATTAGCCCTTTAAATGCAGATCTCCCTGATCTTTAACGGGTGATAATATTGTCCAAAAAGTCAAACTTCAGGTGGGTATAGTGAGTGCCTGAAGTTTCACTATACTCACCTGAATATAATATAATGAGGTTGAGATATATATATATATTTTAGAGGTGCTAGTATTGAAGGTAGAGAATCCCCTTACCCCCTCAATATCCAAACTTAGCAACTGCAAGAAGACACAGCACTCTCAAATTGTTAATCCAAGAATTTATAACAAAAATATGAAGATATCCAGGAAAAGTTTAAATAAACATTGAACAAAAACACATAATTTAGCAAAAAACTAAAATGACCGTGACATCCTACCAATGGTAAAGAGGCACTGGCATTACATTTCAGGGTACTAACCAGATGATGCCTAAATAGCAGGAAAAAAAACTATGGTTTTAGAAATTGCAATGGTATGCTTGTACGAGCATAGTTAGATTTAGGCAGACAGTTTAATGTTTTGAATAATTTTTAAATTGTCACAGAGAGGTTTATGAACTTTGGTAGATATTTTGTGGAAACAGGGAACTCTTGAATTGACAATTTGAGAGGGAGAGAGAGGGTATCTTCTGGGTTTCAGAATTGATTTGTTTATTCTTTAATAATTTAGCCAAAGAAGGGTATTGGTCCTTTTATCCATGTAGTAACAAAGGAGGGAGAGGGGGTATGAGATCTTTCATTGGACCAACAAATAGTTGATATGTTACAAGCTGTCAAACCTCTTCTGTATGTCTGCCATACTCAATTAAGGACCCCGAGAGGTTTGAAAGATTCTAACATAACTACATGTTGGTTCAATAAAAAGGTATTATACCATCTACTCCCGCTCCCTCCTTTGTTACTTAATAATTTAGATACATTTTCTAAAAAAAAAAAAAGGCTGAAACCTTATCTCCTAGGCCTAATGGAAAAAATTATAATGTAGACGTGGAGATTTGAAATGGGTACTATGTAGTTATAACAACCCAAGGCAAATACTGGAGACACAAATACGCATAAACACAGAACATAATACTGTACAAGCATATGCACAGGTAAAAAACAGAAAGACATTATCTGAATATACTGTATAATATGAACAAAAATATGGGGTCCAGCATATGAGGTTTTCAAATCTAACCGACACAAAATAGATGCCCAAAGAGCCACACAGTTAACAGAATTATTACAATATACACTGCAGGGGTGAGCAAACTTTTTACACTGAGCCCCCCTTTTCATCCGTGATATTAGTCATGTATTTGTGGGCTCCCCCTTCCTGATGTAATGCAAATCACGTATTAATCGGTATAACATTTTTAAAACAGTAAAACATGACAAATGTTATAGGTTTGTTTTTATATAAATCCGCATGGTAGTATAAAATAACACTGACTGCAGTTGTTTTATCTCTCCCCTTCATCATCACCATCATCTCCTCCTCCATCATCTTCCCCTTGCCTGCCTCTTATCCTGTTTTTATATTTCTATATATTACAGAAAAATAATATGTACAGTATAAACATAAAATAAAAGCCAAATTCTATAAAACTCAAAATTGAAATGGCACATACTGTAATGCTAATGAATGCTGAAAATGTAATGACTTATGGCATAAAGTTCAGTAACACTGTGATATATATACACACTGCTTTAATATGTGCATTTTCAAAAACAATATGTACCAAATAAGATGTAAAGTATTTCTGTGAATGCACAGCCCTGATTTCAATATACAACTCTAGCAGCAAATACAGTTGTATTGCAAGGCCTAGATTAGCTACTGTTAATAGAGATAACCCAGCCACTGCTGGTTGTGCCACTGTAATGTATTTGCTAATGAACAGATGAACTACAGAACTGTCACATTAGTTCTCTTTATGCTCTTCTCTTACCTGATCTTTAATCTCAAAATCCTTTATAGTTTTTATTCTATATTCTCTGTGCTCCTTTTCAGCCTCATCCTTCTTTATTTGGGTTTGAGTCAACTGATAGCGCATTTCTCCACACACCTGTTGGAATAGAGAGATTAGATGTGCTGCTATGTGGTGTCCAAACAGTACTGTATTTTTCACAGATCTTGTGCTTCCCTCTAGTGGCCACTTTGTTCTACATCTCAAGCAAGACATTACTATTTATTATTTTTATAGACATTTATTGAACTGTCATTTTATTTTCATGTCTCACATTCTAAATTATTTTAACAGTGAGACAAATACATGGAAAAGAAGCTGTGAGTCTCAGTTATGATTCCAGGTAGCTATAAATTATGATTTAGGGACTCAATGCAACTTCTACACTAGGTCACAAGAATGTCCCCTGAAAAAGGCTGCATTGTTTTTAAAGTTGCAGACACTTCCAGAAGCAAAATGGTTCAAAGGTAATATCACGTTTAAGAAGTTAAAGTTGAGTCCGACATGCCATCCTATTTTCCTAATCTGAACTGCTGAAAAGGGAGATCCAACGCACAACGGATTTGCTCAATAGAAAAAAAAATTGTGCCACACAACGTTTCGAACGTAAGGTCTTTATCAAGTGACAGGCATGTCACTTCATAAAGCCTTACGATCGAAACTTTGTGTGGCACAATACATTTTTCTATTAAGCAAATCCATTGTGTGTTGGATCTCCCTTTTTAGCAGTTCAGATTTGGATTACCAGGACAGGTACCCCTTGAACCAGCAGCACCGGTAATATTGAATGCATTGCTTAATTGTGGTATGCAGCATATCATCTTTATTTAGCTATCCTATTTTCCTATACATTCTCTGTTAGATTGTTCAAAGTATTTGAGAGATGTTTACATTCCTTTAGCTTTGCCTTGTGTGATGTCAACTGTGTAGAGAATGGGATGCCCGACCCCATACTCTATGCTCTTTCCACACGCAGATTGCTTTAATATGCACACTTTGCAGGGTGGAGAAAAAAGGGAAAAAAATGTAATGTTCAATGAACTGTATCTACACGTCTTGCAAATTACCCCAAACCCGATTCACTCACCCCAAACTTACATGTCGTACAATGCTAAGCTACTGTACAGGCAAGGATTCTGGGCAGTAGCATCTACTGTAAACGAACAAGAGTGCCCAATAGTAAACTATAACCTACTAAAGGAACCTTTTTTTTTAAATCAATATGATTGACCCTTATCATACAAAGATAACATTTTACATATGATTTTGGCTATATATAATATGTATTAATGTAAAACATACTAAAATTGCACAATTCATATGGCCTTGTATCAATGTACCTTTGCTGTTTTGATTTGGGTAGGTTTCTAACAATAAAATAGTCAACTCCAAATATAATACTGCTCATGCCCACATTGCCTTTCTTAAGACCAGATTTATAATTTAAAAAAAACACATACTAAAAAGGTAAATAGATAAAATCATAAATACCAAAAGAATAAGAAAAACTTTTGATAATTGTATTAATCATTTTCTGTGGGGGGGGGGGGGGCAATGTAACCTATATGTGTGTTTAGATTTAATTGAATCCATAAAAACATACTGTGAACGGTGCCATTCTCCAATGCTTTAAGTAAGTACCATCAGAGTGTACTAGTCTCCCCTTTGGAAGACACAATGATATGTGGACTCCCACTGAGTACAAGCTATGCAACAATGCAATCATATTAACACCCTTTTTTAAATGTAATTAAATGTATGGCTCACTTCAGTCTGTCACAAATAAAGTTACACAAGTTAAAGCAGAAATCCTGGGGGGTTTTTCATTCTTTTTTTAATTCAACGTCTGGGAACCTGCGGTTTAGGAGATATTTCTAATTCTTTTTTGGCAGTTTTGACACAAAAAAAACTACAAATACGGCGGCTAACTACAAACATAGCTGCTGTGGTCACAATTAGAAGTCTGTAACACCCTCTCCCGATGACATTACAACTTTTCTATTGACCACTGGAGTGAGCCCTAAACACAGTGGCCTTATTGTTTCCTAAATTTGCCCGTTAGTCAGTCAGTCAGTCCCACCTTGGGCTCTGCTGCTTCTAAACCAGTGCATTCTCGGACATCGGGAGACCACCTATTATCTCCCTCCGGTTCAGGTAAAATTGAAAAAAGTACAACACCTGCGATTTCTACTTTACTAATACAGTTTTAGCCTCTCGTGCCATTTTTAACGTGTTCCTCTGTTTTTACCTGCGTGGTTTCTACCTCTTGAGAGGAAAGCAGTTTCTGAGATTCTTCCAACTGCTTTGCTAATGAATCTTTCTCTCTCCTTACTCTCTCAAGCTGGCCTTCAAGCATTGCCACATTTTGAGACAAATCCATAACCTGTAAGATATATAAATACAATGCATTATATACTCCCATTGAAAACAATACTTTTCATTACCACTGCATAAGGTAATAACTTTCTAAATGATGGGACGCGGTAGGTGTGCTTGTGTAAAGCATTATATCAATGGCCTATTAACAGATCAACGAGGAAAAATTTAAATGTTTAACAATGTCACAGGCTAATATTTTCTGTTATAATCCGTTGCAAATAAGATACTTTGCAGAAAACCAACACAAGAGAAACTGCCAGAGTATGTGCCACTATTTGTATGATGGATGTAGAAAACATAGAAAACCATCATTTATAAGCAATAAACCAAAAATAATTATAGAAACTAATTTCTTAGGAATGTATGCTGTTAGATGCCCCTTCCACTTCTGGGTTCACATACAGTAGCAACTAAAACATTTGGTATTTGTAACATTCACTTTATACACACACCAAATCAGGTGGCATCTATGTTTCATATAACATACTGTACATGTAATAAGAAAAGGATACTAGGATCTTATGCAAGTATGCAGTAACAAAAGCACTTCTGAAAAGGTTGTTAGACACAAAGCTTTAAAGAAAAAAATAACGTGCAATTACTCTACTGTAATTACACATTCATAGAGTGCTCTGTTATAGAAATTACATTTTGTAAATGCTTTCTAAAAATCTTTTTAACCAAAGAAGATAAAAAGCAGAGTGAAAATGCAGGTACTGTATGTTGAATGTGTTACATCACACGGTACCTATTGCTGATCATGAAAAGTACACCCCCAGATGTTTCTTGTTTCAAAATCATCTGTTCATGTCTTTCAGATTGAACACCTAGTGCAGTGCAGTGTTTTTATTAACTTTTTTTGGTTAAGGAAGCCTATAATTATATTGTGAGACATTCTTAGGAACCCCAACAGAGCATCATTGCAGGGAATCTTTTAGGGATGCCCTAGGAAAGCCAGTTGAAAAACACTGGTCTAGTGTTTGAAACCATTACGAGATAATAGAAAACATTATTCACAAGATACACCACTGTGTAAATAAATAAATAAATATATATATATATAGTGGCAGGATAGCCTCTCGGCAGGGTCAGTAAGACGCTAGACAGGGTATGAAACTTTAAACTGTAGTGGTTTATTAGCCACAACCAAATAAAGTCCGGCTGCACTGTCCCTTTAAGAAAACCAAATTATAGAAAATAAACTCCTATTCCCTTTAGGGAAAGCTAACTACACCATAGCTTTCGCCCTCACTAACTGCATCGCCAGTAAAGCTGGTTCCCAAGCCAAAACATGCCCTGGCATATGCTGCAGTGTAACACAGTCTCTGCATACAATAATAAGGGCTTTGCTTATCTTAGTCATTTTTGGACAGACGTCCCTGTTTCAGCACAGTCTCTCCTTCTTTCTTCCTAGGGAAACTCAGCCCCACGTTGAGCCCAGAGAAACTCCTCTGTAGGTCCTTTATACAAGCTTCCACAGCTGGGGAGCACTTCTATCTCCCCCCTTCTTTGGGGAAAACAGTCTCTCTCCCTCTATATCACTTCCTGCATTTTTTTAAACCGGCAGTCTCTCAGGAATCCTGCTTAATCAGTTCTCCAGAAGTAGGCTAACTGATTGAGTGCTGGATGGTACACATAACCTCCATTCCAGCCTACTGAGTCAGTGACTGTCACAGTGTGTGTGTGTGTGTGTGTGTGTGTGTGTGTGTGTGTGTGTGTGTGTGTGTGTGTGTGTGTGTGTGTGTGTGTGTGTGTGTGTGTGTGTGTGTGTGTGTGTGTGTGTGTGTGTGTGTATACATATACACACAAACATATATAAACAAATATATCTATATCTCTATATCTATTTATATATCTATATATACACACTTACCTATACAAACATATACACACAGCATCAAAATGGTATGCGGAAAATATCGGTGAGACTCCTGAAAATAAGCATCTTCCACAACTACTATATATTATGCAGTAATGAAGCAAATATGTCCGTAAAAGTAATTTGACACGAAGGCTCACACAATATTGCACATGCTTTTTTTTCCAGCACAAATTATATTTTGGTATTAACTAAATTAAATTGTTTGTTTTTAGTTAAAATCTCATTTATGACAATTTATTATTTTTATAAAACATAACAATAAAACCAATATGTTTGGCTTAAAGCTACTCTGCCCTAGAGCTATTGAATGTGAGTGAAATTAATGCAGTCTGACAGTTTTAGGTTACTTTAAAGCTAGTGAGAGCAGGACCCAGGATATTATATACAGTATTCACTATTACAAAGGAGCAGTTACAACTGACTCAAAAGCTACAACAGATTGTTGCTTATTAAAGCCTTTATAAAAAAAAATACTTAAGGCCTAGAGTAAATGTAATTCACAAAACAATGGCTTTTATAATATTTGTAATGGCTCAATACTGGCAAGAGACAGAGTTATTAGAAATCAAAAAATATGTTCATTTCTATCCAAAATGTGGTCCAATAGCAGGAATGGCACAATCACACAAACGTAATAATTCTACAAATTATGTTTATGCATAATGCCACTTATTTAAACAAAATAACAGCTGCATGTTGCATTTTTTTATGTTAGGCCTAAGGTTCATTTGACTTCTTGTTTAAAATTCTAGTATATTCACAAGTTATACATTAATCTGTGAAAATTGTTTATTAATATGTTATTTTATACATACAAATTGGAAGCGCAGGTTCAGTGCCAAGTGCCAATTTTTTTTACCAGTCACCCTTCTCCTTCAGCTCTCAATATTTCTTCTCCCATGCACCCACTCCCTGCGCTGATGAGTTCCTTTGCCTCCCTGCTTCCTCTCCAGGATGATTTTCCCACAACCCACCTTCAGATGATTTATCTGCCCTCCCCTACCTGCGAATGATTTATCTGACAATGGCAGATCATTTCCCCACTGCAATTTCCACCGCCCCCAGATGATTTCTGTACTTTACCACCACTCCCTGTGAATAATGTATCTGCCGTCCGCCCTCTGTTCCCCATGGATGATTTATCGGCCACTCGCCCTCAGCTCCCGGTAGGAATGATCTCCCCTTCTACCACCCACCCCCTGGATAATCTCCCCTCACACCTGCCACTTGCTTTCCAGGACTGCCGATGTACTTCCTTACCTGCATGAGCATGTAAGGAATACAATACCTGAACTCTGATTTGGCAAAGTGCCAAAAATGACATGCATTACTGACTATTTTTGCCCAATTAGAGAGCAAGGATTCTACTAATGCCAGCAATTTAGACCAGTTTAGCTTATAATAAATCTTATTGCCCTGTGTCCCATGAGTACACCGATACAAGAAATGTACTGTATAGGTTTACAAACTGGTTTGGCAAATACAGGTCCCAAAGTAGTAAGATTATTTATAATCTGATTTATGATATGGCTGAATTTTTCAAGGCGGAATGCAAATTTTGAATTACATTTTCTTATACAAGCTAACTGTATCAATTGTTTTAATTATTTTCATCATATTTATGACATCTTAGTCATATGTTATGCAATCCACCCAAGAGAGATACCAATAAATCTCAACTTGCGCTGACATTTTTTTACCATAGTTACAAAGAAGGTTTTTCAGGCATCAAACTTCGACTAAAGAATAAAAAAAATTTTTTAAATGGCCTGGCAGGTGTCAACTAGCTTTGGCAGCGAAAAAGTTAACAGAGCAAAAACTAAGATTAACAAAAAAAAACAAAAACATTTTGCTTACCGATAAAGATAGCTCTTCTCTTTCCTTCTTTGCTTTTTCTCTGATTGCTTCTTTTTCTGCAGCCATCTTTTCAAGTTGTACAACTACCTCTTTCTCCAGCCGTGCATTCTTTCTCTCCATCTCACTTCTCAGCTGCTCACAGTTGACTAAAGCCTACATCAAAATAAGGAATCTTGCTTGTAATAGGAGTATAAAAATTAATTTTGAAAAAACCGCCAAACATATAATGTACAACTACTTGATATGCTTGTGCAGGATCTAAGTCTTTGTTAGTCTTAGAAAGAAACGCATTATACCATTTCAAGTAAAATTAGAGCAGTTTAAGACTCATATGGTTCTCACAATAGCACATGAAAATTAATTTTCAACACTGATCAGCCTGATCATTATGCAGGATTCTTCAGTAGCCACCTCAAGACTCGAACCAAACTTAATTCTTTGTTTCTTAACAGATGCAGTACTTATTTTAGCAATATCTTGTGGAGCTTGAGAATCCAGAATTTGATGTATATTTTTAGTAGAACTCTACATTATTTCTCTCATTGCACAACAAAAACTTAGGGGGTTATGCACAAAGCAGTGATAAGTGCTTTTTAGTGAGATAACTGCCTTTAAAGTGTGATACTGCCTGCTGTGAGATTCACAAAGCAGTGATAACAGTGCAGTATTGTGCTATAATGGCTACTTAAAAGCACTTATCACTGCTTTGTGAATCTCACAGAACGCAGTATCGCGCTATAAAAGCATATATCTCACTTAAAAGACTTATCACTGCTTTGTGAATCTCACAGAAGGCAGTATCGCGCTATAAAAGCATTTATCTCACTTAAAAGACTTATCACTGCTTTGTGAATCTCACAGAAGGCAGTATCACGCTATAATGGCTTTTTATCTCACTTAAAAGCACTTATCACTGCTTAGTGCATAACTCCCTTAAGGTGAAATCGCTTCCAATCTTTTTTTTTTTTAGACAAACAAAATGCTGAACTACACTAAAAGCACTCAGCAGCCCCCCTCAACAACAACAAAAAGTTTGCATTAGCATTCTTCGTATGCAAAGTTAATCAAAACTTTTATTTTCTATGAAGGAAATTACATCCACTCTGTTCTATACCCCGCCAAAAAAAATAATAGAGATATAGGCTACTGTACATGACTGGAGTTGTACATTATAAAAACCTAAATTTAAAAGGGGCTATTATGAAAAACTAAGGCACAGAGATGCACATTCGCCTTGTGCCCATTTGCATCAGTGAATCAAGCCATTTGCTTAATTTTTTTGCTCTGTATGAACCAGTTTGCAATTTTGTGGCATCAAAGTTACCTGACACACATACAGAATGTATACAGAATGTATACAGAAACATTCATGTAATAATGGAATGTATCACATGTATGTGTTGTTCCATGTTTCCCCTTTTATTTGTAGCAAAAATGCCATCAAGTCAACGTGGTGTAAACCTCTCTCCTTAACAATCTATGTCAGTTATAAGAAACTTACTCATCAAATATTATATGAAGCAACCTAGAGCCAAATGTAGGAACTGAGTCAAAATACAAACTTTCTTTGCATTGCCACTTCTTCTTCAAAATACAATTTGCATAACAAATTAGTATATTTAGCAGCAAAGCAAAATCAAGATTTGCAAATTGCTGCAAATGTTAACAAGGGCTTGATAAATTGGGCACATGTGGTATTATCAAATGAGGCCATAAACCTACATGCTCGGCTTAAAATGGGGGGGAAAAAAGTGTTGGAAAAAATGCAGACATTTCCTGCCTGATTTTTTCATTTTTATAAATCATTTTTGTGTCTTCTAATTAAGAAAAAATCTGGTGTGAAAAAATAAATGAAAGTCATCTTAAAAATGTCAAATATTATGCTTTTCTAAAAATGTATGCATGGATCACTGTCTCTTTGCAAGTGCTGCACTCTCGAACAAAACTGTGTATTCTATATTCCATAGTATTTATTGCTTTTCAGATCTAGCCTGGTTTAAAAGTTAAAAAGATGAAGATATTTTAATCCGTGAAAAAAAATGTAAAAACAATATTAAATAGCTTACTGTTTTACATGAAAAACATTACTCAAAGATACAGATCCACTAAGCAACATAAAGCAAAGCTGAAAACATGTCAAAGTATCTATCAACGTAACACATTCATTTTTAATGGACGTTTCATAATTTAACCAACGTTTAATATTGTACAAATTTCGACCAAAAATTCTTGTATCACAGATATGTCAAAGCTGCTTTTAAGAACTAAATAAACGTACCTACTGTAGCATAGAAAAATGAAACAAGAATCCCAAGCTTGCAGAAATCAGAGCAGAGGTATAATGCATTGTACAGCAGATCGTAGTGGTGGTTATATAAATAATGTTTACAAAGTAAATACAGTGTACAGTATGTGATTCCAATTTTTTTTTTTTTATCAAGCAATTCAGATTCTTTAAAGCAGACTGTAGATGGTGCTGCGCATCAAGCTGTTGCTCAGAAAAATATTTTTCTTCAGTTCTGGCTGGTACATGATCATTCTCCATTTCTGTAAACATTTCAGTGACAGTGTGTGTTTGTGCGACAATATATATCACTATATATATAGTGTTATAAATATATATATATATATATATATATATATATATATATATATATATATATATATATATATACACAGTGTTCGACAATCCTATACATTTACACGGCCCAAGCAGCACACATGTTTGTTTGTTAAATTTCCGTGCTGGCACTGAAAAAAAAAAAATTCCCCTACCTGACCGCTGATTGGCGCGCTCCCAGGCTTTGTGGCCGAGCGTCTATATGAGCCCGCCCCCAAAGAGCGGCCATTCTTTCTGGCCGGAGATATATTGGAGAGTAAGTACTCTCCAATCCTCCATCTTGCGGCCCCTCTGCTCCTTCCCTGCAAGCCCCCTTGCTTCCCGCGCGGGGCAGGAGATGGTAGTGGGGGTGTTCCCCCCCTTCTCTCCCTGTCCCCGCTTACCCCGGCTTCCCGCCGATCCCCACGCGGGGCTGGAGATGGTCACGGGGGGGCGAGCGGGGCAGTGGTGGTGCTCGGTCGCGCGGCCTTTCCTCTTCTTCCCCCTGTTGTGTGTGTGTGTATGCATGCATGGGTGTGTGTGTGTGTATGCATGGGTGTGTGTGTGTATGCATGGGTGTGTATGCATGGGTGTGTGTGTGTGTGTGTGTGTGTGTGTGTGTGTGTGTGTGTGTGTGTGTGTGTGTGTGTGTGTGTGTGTGTGCATGGGTGTGTGTGTGCACGGGTGTGTGTATGCATGGGTATGTGTGTGTGTGTGTGTGTGTATGCATGTGTGTGTGTGAATGCGTGTGTGTGTGTGTGTGTGTGTGTGTGTGTGTGTGTGTGTATGTGTGTGTATATGCATGCATGGGTTGTGTGTGTGTGTGTATGCATGGGTGTGTGTGTATATGTGTATGCATGGGTGTGTGTGTATGCATGGGTGTGTGTGTGTATGCATGGGTGTGTGTGTGTATGCATGGGTGTGGGTGTGGGTGTGGGTGTGTGTGTGTGTGTGTGTGTGTGTGTGTGTGTGTGTGTGTGTGTGTGTGTGTGTGTGCGTGCGTGTGTGTGTATGCATGGGTGTGTGTGTATGCATGGGTGTGTGTGAGTATATGGGTGTGTGTGTGTGTGTGTGTATGCGGGTGTGTGTGTTTGTGTGTATGCATGGGTGTGTTTGTGTGTATGCATGGGTGTGTGTGTGTGTGTGTATGCATGGGTGTGTGTGTGTGTGTGGGTGTGTATGGGTGTGTGTGTGTGTGTATGCGGGTGTGTGTGTGTATGCATGGGTCAGTCACCCACCCCAGTCAGTCAGTCACCCACCCCAGTCAGTCAGTCACCCACCCCAGTCAGTCAGTCAGCCACCCCAGTCAGTCACCCACCCCGTAACCCAGTCCGTCACCCACCCCGTAACCCAGTCAGTCAGTCACCCAGTCAGTCAGTCACCCAGTCAGTCAGTCACCCAGGTGTCAGCCACCCACCCAGTCAGTCACCCACCCACCCAGTCAGTCACCCACCCAGTCAGTCACCCGCCCTCTCTCTCTCTCTGTGTATCACCCACCCTCTGTGTGTGTGTGTGTCACCCACCCTCTCTCCCCTCTGTGTCTCTCCCCTCTGTGTCTCTCCCCTCTGTGTCTCTCCCACACTCTCTCTCTCCCACACCCTCTCTCTCTCCCACACTCCCCCTCTCTCTCCCACACACTCTCTCTCCCACACTCTCTCTCTCTCACACACTCTCTCTCTCCCACACTCTCTTTCTCTCTCTCCCACTCTCTCTTTCTCTCTCTCCCACTCTCTCTTTCTCTCTCTCCCACTCTCTCTTTCTCTCTCTCCCACTCTCTCTTTCTCTCTCTCCCACACTCTCTTTCTCTCTCTCCCACACTCTCTTTCTCTCTCTCCCACACTCTCTTTCTCTCTCTCCCACACTCTCTCCCTCCCACACTCTCTCTCCCACACTCTCTCTCTCCCACACTCTCTCTCTCCCACACTCTCTCTCTCCCACACTCTCTCTCTCCCACACTCTCTCTCTCCCACACTCTCTCTCTCCCACACTCTCTCTCCCCCACACTCTCTCTCCCCCACACTCTCTCTCCCCCACACTCTCTCTCCCCCACACTCTCTCTCCCCCACACACTCTCTCTCTCCCACACTCTCTCTCTCCCACACTCTCTCTCTCCCACACTCTCTCTCTCCCACACTCTCTCTCTCTCCCACACTCTCTCACTCTCTCTCCCACACACTCTCTCTCTCTCTTCCACACACTCTCTCTCTCTCTCTTACACTCTCTCTCTCACACTCTCGATCTGGATATCTTATTTACCCTATATATCTTAACTGCCTTATACTACACCGAAATAACCTATACTGCTTTCTTCCAGATCTGACTCAAGCTTCACACGGAAGACATCGGAATCCCCCCTAACCCAGAAGACAGGTAGGGAACACCTCCCCTCCAATGTATAACATTGCAGGAATGAGGGTACCTGGACATTGAGGGACTGCGGATCAGGTAAGATCCCAGGCGGGATTGCTGCTTTAGATATTGTGAAGCGGGGACGTCCAGACACTGGTTAAGGGGTTCAGGAAACTAGTCATTCCCACCTGGATTTTATTTCTAGATCCGACATTTACACACACACACACACACGTAACAAGGACTAATTGTAGTGTAATGTAATACAATAAATACATTTATGTCAAAAACGAATGTTCTGACTAGGAATTTATTAAATGTATTTTATTTTAAAGCGGGGTTGGGGGCGGGACTAGGATTGGGGGCAAGACTAGGGGTGGGGTTGGGGGCGGGACTAGGTGGCGAGTAGATTTTTTGGTTGGGCGAGTAGATTTTTGGGTGATTTGTCGAACTCTATATATATATAGTGTTATATATATATATATATATATATATATATATATATATATATACATACAGCTTAACCCTGTTTTTTTTTTGTGTGGTGGTACTGTGTCCGCCGGAGGGGGAAAGCTGAGAACTCTCCCAGCATTCCCAGACCCGGTAGGGCAGCGGCAACAGCACACAGCACTTACCCGGCATCTGGCAGCTCTTCTCCCTGTCTCTGCTTCCGTCTTGCGAGAGCAAGCTCCCTTAAAGAGACAGTGTGTCTCTGTGTGTGTGTGTGTGTGTGTGTGTATTTGACTGTGTGAGACTGTGTGTGTGCAGTGTGCAGTGTGCTGTGAGTGTATGCAGTGTACTGTAAGTGTATGCAGTGTGCTGTGAGTGTGTGCTGAGTGTGTGCAGTGTGCTGTGAGTGTGTGCAGTGTGCTGTGAGTGTATGCAGTGTGCTGTGAGTGTATGCAGTGTGCTGTGAATGTATGCAGTGTGCTGTGCAGTGTGCTGTGTGTGTGTGTGCAGTGTGCTGTGTGTGTGTGTGCAGTGTGCTGTGAGTGTGTGTGTGTGTGTGTGTGTGTGTGTGTGTGTGTGTGTGTGTGTGTGTGTATGCAGTGTGCTGTGAGTGTGTGCAGTGTGCTGTGAGTGTGTGCAGTGTGCTGTGAGTGTATGCAGTGTGCTGTGAGTGTGCAGTGTGCTGTGAGTGTGCAGTGTGCTGTGAGTGTGCTGTGAGTGTATGCAGTGTGCTGTGAGTGTGTGCAGTGTGCTGTGAGTGTATGTAGTGTGCTGTGAATGTATGCAGTGTGCAGTGAGTGTGCAAAAAAAAACTTTAAAAAAGTTTTTTTTTTTTAAATTCGGGGTCCACGCTCAAACCGCCTATCGCGCTATAACGGGGTTATATATATATACTGCTGCGGCTCATCTGAGTATAACACATCGCCGGTTTTTCCCTGGCTTTTTCCTGGAATGCGACGCACTTCACCTGGAGCATGCCGCATTCATTTTGCGTTCTCAGCCACGGGTCATGCGCGGTTGACACGCGGTTGATGCGTTTATTGAGAATGGTTCGGATTTAATAGGTTGCAATTCTTCGCGTGTCCGCCAGATGGCAGATATTTATGAATTGTAATGCGCATGCGCTTCAGTAATGTGTCGACTTGCAGGTGTTTCGTTTAAAAAAGATACCACAGTGTGCTATTGTAACTTGGCCTTGAGACTGAAGGAAGAGGTTGCAAAAATGTATCAATTTAGGCTTTTCATATTAAAGAAATAGGTAGATAAGGGAGTTAACCCCTAATGTGGTGCTTCAAATTGGTGTCGGTATTGAGGACTGTTTAATCCTCAGTGTAGCAGTGGTAGGGCAGAATTGCCAGATTTGAGGTGATAAAGGAGAGCAGTGGGATGGGTACCCCTATATAGAGAATGACTTCTTTTGGGCACAATAAGGCACAATTCGGATAGCCGTATAATAAGGAAAGTGATCTCTAACCTGACCGGAGTGCTTCTCCCATCCGGCGGTTCCTTCTGTGGCGGATCACGTGTTCCCGGCGGGTCCTCGAGCAGGGAGTGCAGGGACTCGTGTAGCTGGCTCGTTAGTGCCTGCTGGCTGTCCGTTCCAGAGGAGGGGACCTCACCGCGGCTCTCTTGGAGCGTGCATCCGTCCCAGAACAGGTGAGTAAGAGGAGGGGAGAGACAGGGACTTGGAGCACAGCAAAAAGACAGGCTGGCGGCAGTGACTGCGTGCAAAAGCTTTATTCCGGCAACATTGCCATTAAAAACAGGACAGGTTCTCTGACGCGTTTCGTCTAAGAGACTTTTTCAAAGAGTGCTATACTGCAGCCAGGGATGTTCCCTAAATACCCACAGACACCCACGTGATCAATTTGAAATCCCCGCCCCTGGCCGGTAAATTACAGGCCACTGGATAATTATGTAAATTAGAAGGGCGCTGCCCAACAAATCTAATGGAGGGGAGTTTTAACCATATAGTTCCTGAATACATTATAGGAAACTAATACTGCAAGGGTAGCAGGTCTATCCTCTGGCTGCCATAATCTCTAATAATGACCTGATCCTGTCCCAGAATATAGACGAGGTAGAGAACACAATCTTGGAAAAGAAACAATCCAAGTTCGAAAGGGACAAGCAAGATTATCTTAAACATCAAGTATATTTTTGGGAACTACCCCCAAAACCCAACACAAATAGATTTAGAGGTAGATCTAAATCACCCCAACATAGATCTAATCAGAACAAGGGTGCCAACCAACCAACCCCTAAAAAATCCATACTCAAAAATAAATATGCTGAAGCGTCTAGTGCAGACTCAGATCTTTCAGAGGGGGAAAATAGATCTACCTCAATTACATTTGAAAAAGAGAAATACGATGATCCCTGGAGGAAGAAAAACACAGGTGGGGTACTTCGCGAGTCCACTACCTCGGATAGATTGAGCCACACCACATATACCGGTGAGGATGATGCAAGACCATCCACCTCCTCCTTTGTACCCGCTTTTTTAGGACGCGGAGGTCCAAAAGGAAGAGGGGAAGTTCAAAGAGGGGCCACGAAGAGAAAAAAGTATCACTAGCGGAGGACAATGTCATTAATATCTCGAACATGTCACTGACCATTGACCAACTAAAACTCCTGAATAAAGGGCTTAATTTTGCTCCGCTAAGTAACTTTGATCTCTTCAATACCATCATAGACTTACAGTGTTTCACTCATAAGCTGGCCCTAACCAAGTTCTTTTCAGCACACAGGAGTTCACCAAATGAACCAGGAGAGACCTCGGACTCTATTGCAGATGTTGATTTAAATGTATATGACACTAAGGCCTTGGACATAGTAAGCGCTTAGGTGCTGCTGCTCGCTCTCGCTTGCTGCCGCTCGCTCTACCAGGAGCTTTTTGCTGTCCTTGCAGAGGAGACAGCAAGCGCTTGGGAGGCGGGTATCACTGTGTGTGTGTCACTTGGTAGCCGTCAGTGTGTGTGTATGTGTCACTTTGAAGTGGTCTGTGGGTTTGTGTGTCACTGGGGAACCTGTGTGTGTGTGTATGTGTGTGTGTGTGTGTGTGTGTGTGTGTGTGTGTGTGTGTGTGTGTGTGTGTGTGTGTGTGTGTGTGTGTGTGTGTGTGTGTATATTATATAATATTTTAAAATTTAAAAAAAAGACATGTGAGAATAAATTATTTATTAACATTGTGCAACTTTGATAAATATATACGCACACACACACACACACACACGCACACACACACACGCACACATGCACACACATACACACACACATGCGCACACACATACACACACACACATGCACACACACATGCACACACATGCACACACACATGCACACACACATGCACACACACATGCACGCACACATGCACACATGCACACACATACACACACACATGCGCACACACACACACACACATGCACACACACATGCACACACATGCACACACACATGCACACACACATGCACGCACACATGCACACATGCACACACATACACACACACATGCACACACACACACACACACATACATGCACACACACACAGACACACAGACACATACATACACACACACACATACACACATACACACACATGCACAAATGCACACACACACACAGACACAGACACACGGGGCAGAAGGGGGCACATCACCCGCTCCCCCCCCCCACTGGCGGCACAAGCCCCCTCCATCTCCCGCAGGCTGGCACATCACCCGCTCCCCCCCTCCCCCACTGGCGGCACAAGCCCCCTCTATCTCCCGCAGGCTGGCACATCACCCGCTCCCCCCTCCCCCACTGGCGGCACAAGCCCCCTCCATCTCCCGCAGGCTGGCACATCACCCGCTCCCCCCCTCCCCCACTGGCGGCACAAGCCCCTCCATCTCCCACAGGCTGGCACATCACCCGCTCCCCCCCCCCCCCCACTGGCGGCACAAGCCCCTCCATCTCCCGCAGGCTGGCACATCACCCGCTCCCCCCCCCCCCCCACTGGCGGCACAAGCCCCCTCCATCTCCCGCAGGCTGGCACATCACCCGCTCCCCCCCCCCCCCCACTGGCGGCACAAGCCCCTCCATCTCCCGCAGGCTGGCACATCACCCGCTCCCCCCCCCCCCACTGGCAGCACAAGCCCCTCCATCTCCCGCAGGCTGGCACATCACCCGCTCCCCCCCCCCCCCCCCACTGGCGGCACAAGCCCCCTCCATCTCCCGCAGGCTGGCAGCACCGCACATCAACACACACACACACTCACTCACTCCGCTGGCGCCAGACCCCGTTGACATTTCCCTGCTCTCCTTCCATTGGTTGCTGAGGCGTCACGTGAGCGGAGTCAGCGCGTGAATTTAAAATTTCACTGTCGGCTCTGTTCAAGCGCGCCTCAGCAAGCAAGGGAAAGCATGCGCGAGCCCCTACTAAAGCCGCTTTAATTGCGGCTGTAGGGGCTCAGTGGCAAGCGAGAGCAAGCGAGAGCAAGCGAGAGCAAGCAAGCACTAACCATGCCCTGGGCCTAACAGAGAAACTCTTTCTTACAGGGAGCACTGTGCAGTTGCAGATTTGGAGGGTCTCCTTGGTGACCAAGCGGGTAATTCATCCCCATATGCCCTTTCTATGGATTTCTTCCAACATGAACATACAAATTTTAAAAGAAAGTCAATCTTCTGCGCCAATAACTCTAAGGGTCCCTTTATCTCTACATTTGAGAAACTTGTCGAGAGGGACCTTAGGATACTGGCGGAGGGGATCACGATTGGTCACCCCAAATGGGATAATCTCTCGAGGACTGAGCAACAAGAGCTAATTAATTTACAACAAGACAAATCCCTTGTCATTAAAAAAGCAGACAAGGGAGGAGCAATTGTTGTTCAGTCCTCGGAAGATTATAACAAGGAAGCTCTTAGACAGCTAGGAGACGTTGTTACATATAAAAAAAACTTGCCTCAGACCCTACTCAAAGATACCTCGTCCAGCTTAGGTCACACCTGGAATTGGGTGAAGTCCTCTATATTTTGGATCCTAAGGAGTTGGGCTTCCTGTACACACCAGACCCAATTATACCTATTTTTTATCATCTCCCAAAGATCCATAAAACCCTGACGCAACCTCCAGGTAGGCCAATTGTGTCAGGTATTGGATCTTTGGGAGATGCTTTATCACGTTATGTTGATTTTTTTCTACAGCCTCTAGTGCTCAGCCTGCCCTCTTACACTAAAGATTCCAGACATTTAATTGAAGACTTACAAACAATAAATTGGACTACCAACTGTGTCTGGGTGACTATGGATGTGAAGTCGTTGTACTCCATCATAGACCACAGGCAGGGCATAGAGGCTGTACAGCACTTTCTTAACAAATCTGATCTCTCCCCTGCACTTTGTGTTTTTTTGATTGAATCTATCACATTTCTGCTCACGCACAACTACTTTAGTTATGATTCACAATTTTATTTGCAACTCACTGGCACTGCAATGGGTACGTCTTTTGCACCCTCTTATGCGAATCTTTTCATGGGGTTTTGGGAATCACTTTTTATTTATAGTGATTTAAACTTATTTAGGAAACACATTTTGTTTTATCGCCGCTATATCGACGATCTGTTTTTGATTTGGGAGGGTGACACTCACACTCTGGAGCTTTTTATCCAGTCTTTAAATTCTAACAATTATAACCTGCACTTCACATATGAGCACAGTAGTAATCAAATACACTTCTTGGATATTCTCATTTATGTTGATTTAAGGGGAGAGATTCAGACTGACGTGTACAGGAAATGAATACAAAAAGGATGGGGGAGCACAATGGTTGGAAACAGGCAGTGTTAGAGAACTGGTGATTGCTTTTTAAGGTGAAGCGGTTATATCTTGAGCGGATGTGTTAGCTCAGGTGTCTAATCTCTAATTGGAAGGATAAGCACACATGGGTGTACGTGTGTTGGTGTGAAGGTGAAATGAAATAAAGATATATAAAACTTACACGGCCTTGTGTAAGCCCTGTCACATCAAGGTTTCTTTGGGAGTCCCGTGTGCTTCTGATGAGGCTTTTCTTCTTGCGATGCGGGTTCTTCTTCTTGATGTAGCGGCCACTTACTTCGTTGATTCACAGTGCCACTCCAGGGGGATTTCTTGTTTGTAATCAACCGTCCGAGCCCATGGTGTCAGCGTCGAGAATCTTCTATTTCTTTCCGAGGATTCGGACTGCAGCCGGGATGAACAAGGGAAAGTACACACGCGGAGACGACGGCAGCAGTTATAGTCAAGTATGTCAGCGAGGTGACGTCTGCAACGTATGATATCTGACGCGTGACCGCACCGAACACCGACGTTCGGTGCGGTCACGCGTCAGATATCATACGTTGCAGACGTCACCTCGCTGACATACTTGACTATAACTGCTGCCGTCGTCTCCGCGTGTGTACTTTCCCTTGTTCATCCCGGCTGCAGTCCGAATCCTCGGAAAGAAATAGAAGATTCTCGACGCTGACACCATGGGCTCGGACGGTTGATTACAAACAAGAAATCCCCCTGGAGTGGCACTGTGAATCAACGAAGTAAGTGGCCGCTACATCAAGAAGAAGAACCCGCATCGCAAGAAGAAAAGCCTCATCAGAAGCACACGGGACTCCCAAAGAAACCTTGATGTGACAGGGCTTACACAAGGCCGTGTAAGTTTTATATATCTTTATTTCATTTCACCTTCACACCAACACACGTACACCCATGTGTGCTTATCCTTCCAATTAGAGATTAGACACCTGAGCTAACACATCCGCTCAAGATATAACCGCTTCACCTTAAAAAGCAATCACCAGTTCTCTAACACTGCCTGTTTCCAACCATTGTGCTCCCCCATCCTTTTTGTATTCATTACCTATAAGGGTCCTGGATAGATCCTGCTGGGGTTCCGAGTCACGAGAGGATACCACTCGAAAACCATTTACAGGCAGTATTACACCACTCTTTTTATACTTCTGCACATCAGATAAACTACATAGAGATAGCGCCCGGGTACCTCCTCAAACAAACTTATGACGTGTACAGGAAGCCCAACTCCAGGAACACCTACCTTATGGCGAATAGCAATCACCCATTGCCCCTCAAGAAAGGTATACCAAAGGGGAAACTTATGCGCCTCAGAAGGTTGTGTTCAACCGATGAAAATTTCATCAATCAGGCAAATCTAATGATGAATAGATTCAAGGACAGAGGGTATCCTGAAAAGGATCTAGTGGAAACCTTTACTATGGTTAAAGCAATGTCAAGGGAAGAGCTTCTGTCAAGAACAAAAGGGAAAAAGGGAGATCGCACCCAAAATGCACCCCTGTTCATCACCAGACAGAGCCGTCAATCAAACGACATTAGGTCCATTATAGCCAGACACTGGGAAACACTTAAACTAGACTGTGACCTAAGAAACATCACAAAGGAAAGGCCCAAATTGGTCTTTCGTAGAGCAAAACCTTTATCATCTTATTTGTCACCCAGTCTCTTTTCATCCCAAAGTGTGAAGAAAAAAAAAAAAAAAATTAGGAATATACCTAAAGGGTTCTTCCCATGTGGACGGTGTAATGTGTGCCAGTATGCTAGACCAACTAAGGTAATTGATTGTCTTAACCCAAAGGTTAAAAAACCCATACATACGTTTATCAACTGCAATAGTAGTCATGTAGTCTACATGATTAGATGCGGATGCAACAAGACCTATATTGGCCGTACAATTAGAGCGCTAAAAATGAGAATACAGGAACATGTACGGCTAATTAAGAAAAAGGACTTGTTGCATCCGGTCTCTCGACACTTTTCCTCCTGTCGACAAGGTGGCCAACAAGGCTTTTCCTTTTTGGGACTTGAACATGTCCCTAATATGATAAGGGGTGGTAACAGACTTAAGATATTGAACCAAAAAGAGATGCCTTGGATCTTTTGTACGGACAGTCTCCATCCACAAGGTCTGAATGTGGATTGGGAGCTGTCCCATTTTTTGTAGACTGATAGCTCTGTGTATCACAGTCAACTGTTTGCTGAATAGAGAGATATATATATATATAGGTATTACTCATCTTTCCTATCATGTCTATATTGGTGAACTGTTTATTCCCTGGTTGATATACCTAGGGTCTACTAAAATACTAAAATACAAAAACTAAAATACTAAAACTAAAATACTAAAAATTAAAATATTTAAAATATAAAAATATTTAAATATAAAACCGGTACTTATGTTATTTTTCTGCCGTTGTTCTGCTGCTCTTCTGCTTTCTTGCCTTTATTGTACTTAGAGGCTTCAAAATTATTGTTGTAACTTTGGATGTACTAATATAATCTGTTTTATATCACAATAATATGAGGTTATGCCCAAAACTATTGGGTGGTCTGCTGCTCCGATACAAAATAGAATGCAAAATAGAATGCAATAGGGTCAGTCTCTTATGTATCTCTTATTCATTGTCTGCTGCCCGAATTTTCAACTAGGATTATGTGACAATCTATATTCTCTCTGTGTGGCTGTTCTGATTTTATTTTATTAAATGTTTAGATTTGTTACATGTCTTAAACATGTTTATTTTTATTTTTTTATTTTTATGCACAATAGGTGAATTAAGTACATCTAGCTCTCTGGGATAATCTCTTGCAAGCTAAATGGTCATTCTAATATGCTTAATATTATCAGATGATGCATTACCTATTAATGTATATTAATATGTATATATTTTAAGCAAGATTAAATGTCATGTTTTGTTATGTTCTCCACCTATCAGTTTGCTATGGCAGCCAGAGGATAGACCTGCTACCCTTGCAGTATTAGTTTCCTATAATGTATTCAGGAACTATATGGTTAAAACTCCCCTCCATTAGATTTGTTGGGCAGCGCCCTTCTAATTTACATAATTATCCAGTGGCCTGTAATTTACCGGCCAGGGGCGGGGATTTCAAATTGATCACGTGGGTGTCTGTGGGTATTTAGGGAACATCCCTGGCTGCAGTATAGCACTCTTTGAAAAAGTCTCTTAGACGAAACGCGTCAGAGAACCTGTCCTGTTTTTAATGGCAATGTTGCCGGAATAAAGCTTTTGCACGCAGTCACTGCCGCCAGCCTGTCTTTTTGCTGTGCTCCAAGTCCCTGTCTCTCCCCTCCTCATATTAAAGAAAGACAAAGATCAGTTTCTGTTACAGTATTCTCCAGAGACCCGCCGCCCGCCATGAGTGTTCAAGTGCAGCCCGTTTTCCAAAAACCCGACAGAAGTTACGCGTATTTGATATGGGCCGCGATTAATGCAACAGATGATAAGATGGCAACAGTTCAAATTTATCAGTATTTTATCGAAAACTATGACTTTTACAAATTTTCGCCAGCTCCTCATACAGTACGTGGAAGCGTGCAATAAGGAAAAGGTTATGTAGCGATCCCTGTTTTTATCGTATCGAGCCACAATTTGTTGGAGGGTATTGGTGTGTATCACCGGCTTTTTCCTGTATCTATGATCATGCAGACGGCAAAAGGCGAAGGGTCGTGTTAAAACAACCTAAGAAACGACAGTCGCTGCCAAGCAATGCAACAGTCCCGGCTTCCAATAACGGTCCCACCGTCAGTGACAACCCTTGCTGTCTATCCAGAACCCCTGAGCCGGATTTCGCGTGCAGTTTCGATCAAGCTTGCATGTACCTAAGCAATTTCCAGCCTCATCAACTGACTACAGGTGGACTAGTCCCGCTGCAAACTATCGACGTGGATGATCAAGAACACTGGACCGGCAGTGGACCGGCGCCGGCGCCAGCTGAATGGAAAATTCTATGGTGAGTATTGTTGCCGTATTATTTTCTGTGTTTTTTTATTTTGACAATACAGTATCAATATCGGTGCGATTCAAAAGTCAAGCGATTCTCCTGTAAGCAATATCATTGGCTGAGCGGCTTCTACAGTACTGTACTGCAGATACTGAACAATTGGTGGAACGCTAGGCGCATGCGCATTGGAACCTTCTTTAAACGCATATGCGTGTCATTACATCGACGGTAGGCGCATGCGCATGTGAACAGGAGACGCCCCACGAGAAAATTATTGGTGGGACTGGCTGGGAACTTCTTTAGGGGGATGACCATTACAGTAAAACTTTTCTTTTTGTTTTTCCTCAGAAAAGAAAACGGCTAATGGAAGGATTTCGATGGATAATATCGCTTTGTGTAACAATGCCTGCACATTGCTGAATCGGTTTGAAAAACCCACGTACCGGAGTCTACAGTTCAGTGGCCGTTGTTTTTGATTAGGATAGAATACTGTACCTGAAACAGTATGCTGATGTTTTCCGGCCGTACTGTATACAATACTTTTTTTATAAACAGTATACTGTGTAATAAACCCGAAAAAATAAAAACTATGCATTTATTCTACATGTATTACAGTACTGTACATACAGTATGTGTCTTCTATACAGTGCCAGTACATACAGTACAGTACTGTATGTGTGTTCTATTTTTTTTAATACTCTTGTACTGAGCATGCCTACAGTATACAGTACAGTATGCCTGGACAGTAGTGTACATTCTAGAAACACTGTATTTTGTTACAGTAGCAAAGGAGCCAATGGAACAATGTAAAACAAATCAACATGTTCTTTTATTAGTGGAGTAAGTACAAAAACATTTATTTACAAATACTGTACAATGTAGAAATATTTTAAGTGCACAGCAATTCAAAACATCAACAGGTGTATGGTTTACTGCTACAGTTGTGAAAACATTTATGTATAGAAAGTAAAAACATTTACAGTCAGTCAGTATGGTTTACAGTCACATGTTTTAAAAACAAATTCTTTATTCATAAAATATACAACACGCAACATCTCCTTTATTAAAGAACGGCAAGTCAAAACATACAGAATACAGTGGGATGGTGTGCAAAACAGTCTGCACCAGTACAGTCCTCGAGGGCAGCAAACAGGCCCGGTTTTCAGGACAACCGTGAAAACCGTGCCTGTTTGCGGCCCTCAGGGACTGGAATTGTGCAGGTCCTGTGTGTGTGTACAGCAAGTTAAAACATTTCTGTATAAATACAAGTTAAAAAACACACAACAACATCTCCTTTATTTAAGTACAGCAGGTCAAAACGTGAACAATACAGTTTAGCACAACAGTATGGTCTTACCTGTGATTAAAAAAAATCTTTATTCATAAAATACAGTATACAAAACGAAACATCTCCTTTATTAAAGAAACATATACAGTACAGTGGGATGGTGTGCAAAACAGTCAGTCAGGCCTGCACCACTACAGTCCTCGAGGGCAGCAAACAGGCCCGTTTTTCAGGACAACCCTGAAAACCGTGCCTGTTTGCGGCCCTCAGGGACTGGAATTGTGCAGGTCCTGTGTGTGTGTACAGCAAGTTAAAACATTTCAGCACAACAGTATGGTCTTACAGTTCCCGTGATTAAACCAGAAAGTCCACCACATTGTCTGTCCATGGCCGATTCCTTGCATGGCGCAAAACGCCATTAATGCAGTCTCGAACGCCTTTCATTACAGGATCTGTAATTGGAGAAAAGTGCCGCATTTCATCCAGAATGTTCTTTCTTAAATTGGCAGGAAGCGCCTTTTTTACGCGATTTCCTTCGTAGTTCACTCTGAAGGCCCAGTCGCAGTACAACGAGTAGGGAACATGGTGCTTAAAAAGTAACAAGGCATACTTGTGGGGTACACCAGCACTCATCACCCTATACTTCTCCCTCACAGCCGGTGGCAGATCACACAGGGTGATGTCGGGCACCGTATCGATGCGAGCGAATGTAGGTCTTCTGCGAGCAGGTGTGCTTGAGGCGACGGGCAATGGTAGGTTGTCTGGGAGGAAGCTTTCCTCCGGTCTTGGTCGCCGTGTTGTCTCCTGGCGTGGTCTTGACGGGGTTGTCATGTCCTCCTCAACGGCATACATGTACACTACATCTTCTGGTGGAGGGGGTGCGCTTGGTGATGGAAGGAGGTCGATGCTCCCATTCATCACATCCATGTCACCCCCCTGCTCCGGCGTCGGGGAAACAGGGGCATTAACACCGAGCAAATGATGTATACCCACTATGTCAGCCTCTATCTTCTCCATCCATCGATCTATCCGTTGATCCATATGTTGCATCCGTTGATCCATATCTAGCATCCGTTGATCCATATGTAGCATCCATTGCTCCACATTTAGCATTGTCTCCAGAAGCACATCTATCTTTGCCAGAACAATAGAGTTCCCGGGGAGATCCACATTTATCCCATTCAGCATCCGGTCTAACGAGCTGCTTCTTGTGCATGGCGTGTGGACATCTGGGTGGATGGGTGCAACGGAGGATGAGATGGGGGTTCCATGGAGAGAAGCGGCAGCGTCGTCAAAGAAGGGTGGAGGAGGTGACCTGTGGATATCCGGTAGATGAGAAGTGGCTGCGTCGTCGAAGAGGGATGGAGAAAGTGACCTTTGGATTTCCGGGCGAGAAGCAGAGTCGTCTAAGAGCAAAGGAGAAAGTGACCCGTGGATTTCAGAGGCAGCGTCGTCGGATAGAACTGGAGAGGATAGCCTGTGGGTTTCCGGGAGGGCAGCGTCAGCGACGAGGAGTGGAGAAGACGGGCAGAAGATTTCCGGGACAGCGGCGGCCGAGTTGTCGAAGCGTATGTGAGGAAGTGGTCTGCGGGTTCGATGGGTTGGCTGCCAATCGTTTTGCGTCGAGAGTACATCACCGTATATCTTCTTGACATAATAAGGCTGACGTCGATGAAAACTCCAAGCCTTTGGGGTCAGCAGAAGGTTTTCTTTATTGGCCTTAGCCTGTCGCTTTTGCCTTGGCGTGGAAACGGCAACCGCCTTTCGCTTTTTCTGCTTGACAGGCACGGCAGAGGCAAGTGGGTTCCTGCGTCTGTAGAATCGGGGTTGATCCATGGAAGCAGATGGCATACAGTAATGCAGTATCTGGACAAGGGCAAGTTCAGATAAAGATCATCGAGTGGTGGGCTATGCAAAGTGTATAACCTTTTATGCATGGCAGCGAGGTACAGGTGTTGAAAGTGGGCGTACTCTAATGTGAGTCATTACCGTATAAATACACCATCCATTTTGTGCATTCACTGCACATTGAATACACATCGACTAAACATCGAATATACATTCTTGTGTTTGTATTTCTTTCTACTCCCAGCAATGGTTGTTAAAAAGATTTCCAAGGATCTCAGCATGCGAATTAAGGAGATGTACACGAGCGGACACCGAATTGCTGCTATCCAACGCTGGTTAGCTACTTCTGGCCTCATTGTGCCAGCAACCACCGTGAGCTATCATGCACACGGAAAAAAACGAGAACGCAAAAGGGCACCAAGGGTAACTAACGCGTAAGTATATTTATAAAACTTTTTAAAAAAAATTTAGATCAAAAAATGTACTGTACACCTACAGTACTGTATCTAATATTTTTGTTATTTCTGTTAATTTATATTACAACAGTATACTGTATATATTTTGTATATTTATATTACAACAGTATATATATTTTGTATATTTCTATTTATATTACAACAGTATATATATTTTTTATATTTATATTACAACAGTATATATTTTTTATATTTATATTTATATTACAACAGTTTATATATTTTTTTATATTTATATTTATATTACAACAGTATATATTTTTTTTATATTTATATTAAAACAGTATATATATTTTGTATATTTATATTTATATTACAACAGTATATATATTTTGTATAATTATATTTATATTACAACAGTATATATATTTTTTATATTTATATTACAAGAGTTTTATATTGCTGCATATTAATAGAACAATATATTGTATCCTGTTGATCTACTGTCTCTAATATTTTTACTTACCGGATTGTTTTTCTTTAAATTGTAGGGAGACAACAAGTCTGGTGGACAAAATAAGTGAGGAGAATGATGAGAAGAGTGCATTAAGGGTCAAATACACTCTGCAGGAAAATCACAATCTCACTATATCCGAGACCAGCATAAAGAAGATGAGACGCAGCATTGGATGGAAATATGGACGTGTGAGGTTAGTACTGGACAGTACAGGAGGTAAAAGTGTTGTTTAGGAAACTGTATTGTACCGCTAAAATTATTTATTCCTTGTAATTACAGAGCGTACCCCATGATAAGGGACGCAAACAAAATCAAAAGAGTGGTCCAGGCCCAGGCATGGATCGACAGTGGGGAAACTTTCCAGGATTGCATCTTCACTGACGAGTCTACTGTGTCGCTGGAGAGATTTGCAAGCTTTGTATTCCACAAAAAAGGCCGCATATCTTTGAAGCCGCGGCCAAAACACCCCATGAAGCTGCATGTGTGAGGTGCCATCTCTAGGCGTGGACCAGGATGCATTGTCATCTTTGAAGGTAAAATATATGAAATACTGTATAATGTAGCCTTATGCACTGTACTTTACTAGTGTAGCCTTACTGTATGCACTGTACTGTACTATTGTGCAGTTTTTTGAGCACTTTTCTTTTCTTGCTATAGGAATCATGAATAAAGCTTTCTTTCAAGACAACATCACACGTGATTTTCCGAATGGTCACCGCTCCTACCAGGACAACGATCCGAAGCACACCGCGTCAACAGCGCATATCCTTGAGCGCGGTATCAACTGGGTGAAGACGCCAGCGGAGTAAGTGCGGTAACCGTGTCTCATTTTTTCCCCACTGTTTTTACTGTGTACTGTATCTCTTAAACTAATTGTCCTTTTTTTCCAATGACAGATCGCCAGAATTCAATCCGATCGAAATGGTCTGGCATCAGCTGAAGGACCATATGCGGAAAGTGGCGAAACACTCCAAAAAGGACGAGTTGTTGAAAGGCATAATGAGTTTTTGGAACGATGTACTCACCGTGGAACGCTGCAATAAATATATAGTCCATATTGCCACTGTGTTGCCCATTGTGATCGCGTGTAATGGGCAAGCATCAGGAAAGTAGTACTGTGCTGTAGTATTGTAAGTACAGTATGATACAGGTAAGTATGGCACAGATTTTTTCTTTCCCAATAGTCAGAGTATACAGTAGTTACAGTTTTTTCTTTACAGAGAGTGCAGCACCAGCCATCAGGTTACAGTACATAGTATTTAACAGTAGTCAGAGTATACAGTAGTTCCAGTATAGACTAGTTTGACAGTACTACAGTAACTGCCTACTAACTGCTCAATTTTTTTCTTTCCAGAGAAAGCAGCACCAGCCATGTACAGTAGTACTACACATCACACAATTCCATAATACAGTCCACACATACTGAACTGCACTAATTTTTTGTATTCTTGTCTTCTCAGGAAAAAAGGGTAGCCTGGGGGGAGGTGGGATGTTATGTCCAGTCTAATCTGTTTGTACAGTCAAATGTACAGTATATAAACAGCAGTAATGATGTACACAAAACCTCTCCTCTCTCAATGAACTACTGTACTGAACACAGAATGAGGAACAAGATAAAGACGGAAAAAATAATATTACTATATATATATATATATATATATTATACATTACAGTATATATTATTAAATAATATTCTTATAAATGTGCATTATTCATGTTTCCCCATGTTTTACAAATGTTTTCTAAATGTTTATCCAATTTCAATCTGCCAGAAGAACTTAATAAAGACTGCATTATGTATTATTCATGATTATTTTTATATTTGTATTTTTTGGTTCCTGATAAAATAAAATAAATATTTATTCACATTCCTGCTAATCATAATCATTGACAACAACCACAACTCCCCCCCCACCCCTACAGTACACCAATGAATAAGAATGAATGACAAAACAACATGAATCAGTTAATGTTTTTTTTAACTCTCAATTCTCACAATGCTGTGCAAATCAGATTTACATTTCAAAATCAAGAAGGGATTTTCCAAAGCGTTACCGTAAACAAAGCCTCAAATGGTTGGGGGGGGGGTGGGGTGAGTCATGTGCAGTAATCAGCTAGCTCACATCTCAAAGAGGATTACACGCAGGCGCACTGAGGCTTTGTAGCTCGGCTATGGACGGATTCAGAACACAATGGCAAGATTCAGTAAATTAACGACTCTGTGGAGAGGGGGGTGGTTGGGTGACTCAAGCGCAGTAAGCAGCTCCCATCTCATAAAGGATTACACGCAGGCGCAGTGAGGCTTTGTAGCTCAGCTATGGACGGATTCAGAACACAATGGCAAGATTCAGAAAATTAACGACTCTGTGGAGAGGGGGGGTTGGGTGACTCATGCGCAGTAAGCAGCTCCCATCTCAAAAAGGATTACATGCAGGCGCAGTGAGGCATTGTAGCTCGGCTATGGATGGATTAAGAACACAATGGCAGGATTCAGTAAATTAACGACTATGTGGAGGATTCAGTAAATTAACGACTATGTGGAGAGGGGGGGGTTGGGTGACTCATGCGCAGTAAGCAGCTCCCATCTCAAAAAGGATTACACGCAGGCGCAGTGAGGCTTTGTAGCTCAGCTATGAACGGATTAAGAACACAATGGCAAGATTCAGAAAATGAACGACTCCGTGGAATTTCAAATCCTTGAGCTAGCGTTCGTGGGGGAGGGGGCTACAGGGTACAGCTGCATGAAGTTCAAAGCTAAAGACATACTTTAATTTCAAAAGGCAGTTCATCATAATAATACACCCCCAAATGCAGTACGTAAAAAGCACACAAATCAACCATGTGCAGTCAAACACACAGGGTCGCAGTCAAAATCTACAGCACAGATTGAATATCGTAATACAGTAAGATGGTTTTTGCAGGCTTGTGGAGAAAAAAAAATATACAATAAAAAAAATTGAAATTTTTTTTGGTCACTCACTCAGGCGAGCAAGCAGTTGTGGGCGAAGTTACAGGCGCATGCGCAGTAAATTCCTGCTGTCAAGCAGGAATGTGATTGAAACCAGACACACGTTCAAAGGAATGGTGTGGGAGAGATGTACTGCATTGTAGAGAAGATAAGAAGTTGAAATACCCTGCAGTGCAGTTAATTATCCTGAGCGAGGGGAGAGCGCTGTATATGCCGAAATGTGACACTGTTACAGTACAGTACACGCCTATGCGTTTCAACAATTTTCAAATGAGACATACTGAGACATACTGTACTGCAGAACAGCACTGCAAATGCATGTATACTTTAAATATGCAAATTTAGAATTACTGCACGCACACACACAGACTGTGTACTGACGTAGGTTGAACCGCGAAGGTATTAGACTTCCAAGACAACAGCTCCCCAAGACATCAGCCCCCCTGAGTTTTTACACGGCATTGCAGTATTGCAGACAGCGAGAATAAAATGCTAATATCACGAGTGCGAAAATAACGCAGTTCACTCCGGGCGAAAACGACAAAAAAACGCACATAACCGGGATAATCTGAGATCCGCAGATCTAGCAGATTTAGACTCAGATCGGCCACCACTGTATATATATATACACAGTATATATATCTATATATATATATCTATATATAGATATATATACTGTGCATATATATATATATATATATATATACAGTAATATAGACAGCGCCCTTCGCCCACCACACCCAAATTGCTGCAGCTCTGATTATATGTGGCAAGTGTTAGCACCAGGTAAATTAACTAAGTAGATTAAGTTAATCTATATTGTATGGCATGAAACAAATATTCACTTGCCTAAACAGTAAATAAAAAACAAAAAAAGTGTGCATAAAATTGTCAAAAGTTAAAAATAAAAAATATACATGAAAATAAAAATAGAAAAATAAAAATAGAAATTGATTTGCAGTGCAAATACCAAAAAATGACACAAAGTTGTGTCATAGGACTAAACTAACCAAAAAATTAAACATAAAAATGGCTCATTCAAAACAAAAATGTGTACATATAAAACCATAAGATAAATGAGCCAATATGGATGATAAAAGGAATACTTAAGTCCATAAAAAGTCCATGATAAGTGGATTACAAAAGTCCAGGCTGCTTCTCCTTGGGCTCACCAAACTCCCACAGTACCTATTAGAGAAAAAGAAAAAAGAAGCGCCCGATCCTTGTGTAAAATCAGATGAACAAATTTAATACGTCATGGACAAGACAATTGCACACTTACAATTTGTCCGATATAAAAAGGCATATTATGGGACCAGCCCATGCACCAACTGAAGACTCCACGGTGTACAGGTATCCACGTGGCATTGAAACTACGGTGGTCGAGCAGTTCCTGGCACCAGCGTGAGGACGTGAGCTGAGATCTCTCCAGGTCACGGTGTTCCACAGGAGAGGTGAATGGCGGCCGCACGCTGCAAACAAGCGCTCCTAAACTAAAGAACTTTTCTCCTGGAGATAGCGGCTTTTGCAGACACAAGATCTGGAACCATTGTGGATACCTCTACACCGTGGAGTCTACAGTTGGTGCATGGGCTGGTCCCATAATATGCCTTTTTATATCGGACAAATTGTAAGTGTGCAATTGTCTTGTCCATGACGTATTAAATTTGTTCATCTGATTTTACACAAGGGTCGGGCGCTTCTTTTTTCTTTTTCTCTAATATATATATATATATATATATATATATATATAGCGAATAAATGAGAACAAGGCACTCCGTCAGGTAGATATAGGTGGGTGCTAATCCTATATAAATCAAATAGGCTATACGATACCGTGTGAGTAGATATCAGAGGCAGCACTCCAGTAGATAGTCAAAAAAATGGTATTTTAATGTGACATATAAACCAACGTTTCGGTCCTCCACACGGGACCTTTCTCAAGGTGATGAACAAACAGAGTGAGTCATAACACATATATATACCCTAAACCCCCAAAGCAAACAGGTGCAACACATGATGTAAAGTTATAATTGCTTACATGCTGTATGCAGGAGCTGCACAGAAGCACCAGACTGTCAGATGACAGTGAAAACGCTTTAACACTCCTGCCACGTCGGCAGTGTTAACTGCGCATGTGTGTATGAGAAGTTGAAGTGTCAGAGTACTTAGACTCCTGTCACATGATAACGGGCCAGTGGAGGGCGCATCTATGCAATGTGAATGGTTACTGCGCATGTGTGAGCTTAATGCTGTAGCAGGGAAAGATTGGATCTTAGAGACCTGTAGAATCGCTATTGCGCATGCGCGAACCGCCGATAAATAAATAAATAATGCGGAACTGTGCGCGATCGCCAGCTGATGTGCTTGGGCTTAGCTGGCACAAAAATGTATTGTGGGAGACCCTAGCACACATCTGAACTGTGTAGAGCCAATCTATGCCCCAAAACGAGTGCTGTTACTCATGTGTATGGCCCCAAAGAGAATTAATTGGGAACAGTAGGGAGCTAAGAGACAAGATAAATCCTGTAGGATTGAATGATAATGTGTGAGTCCGCAATTAATAATGCAAGACCCATCCAGTAGATGGCTGATCTGAGGGCAAAGAGATACATGAAGCAGTTAAGTCATTGATTCAAAGCAACTGGGTCCCAATTGGGCACCGTGTCTGTCATAATGGATAGATCAAAGGAAACAGCTCAGCGACAAATCTTCATTTAGTCCGCGTGGACTTAATGTGTCCAATTTATAGATTGTCCGTGCCTCCAGTTGAAGGAGAGCCTTGTTGCGGTCCCCTCCTCTGGGGGATATTTGTGCAGGGGCTAACCCACGTCCTTTCTTTGATAGCCCATTTATATTAACTTATGCTACTACATATTTTAAGCTGGCAGCTTTGCTTACATGATGCAGAGCATCAGACTCTACCTTCGGGCACACAGTCTTGCTGTCACACAGCAGATCTATTTACTATGGGGCATCAGTATGGGTGTGCTTTGCCTGGTCCCACAGTCATTCTTTGTATTAGCAGAGAGCAGACATTGAGTTTATCCATTTATTTTTTATTGAATTATGCTTGTCAGTTTGCACATG